>NC_086255.1:1685000-1787500 GCF_021018805.1 Prinia subflava | reverse complement strand
AAAAAAATCAAAAGTTTAAGCACTATTCTTTATTCAGACTGTGATCCCTCGGCAAAAAATGTCTCAGGGATGTGTGTTTATCTTGGTCTGGGCCCACTTTAGCAGTTTTTACCCTTTGGCTTCACCTCAAGCAAAACAATATCAAGTGAGCCAAAAGTGATGATAAACACACACACTCGCACACAGAGCTCTGAAGTTCCTCCTTCCCGAGCACAGAAAAGGCTCCTCCAGCATCGTGCTGGAGTTCCTCTCATTCCCAGCACTGCCAAGTGACAGCTTTATTGTTAAATAAAACAAATTAATTGCCCCAACTGTCTTAACTAGTTGCTAGAAATGAAATTCTTCACTTGTTTAGCTGCCAAAAATAATGACAGAAATATAAACATGTTACAAAACCGAGGGTTTCTCAGGAAAGCTAAATATAATGGGTCTAATTTTGCCCTGGGCAGATGCACTGGGGCACTTCCCAGTGACTTCTGAGGGAATTTCATGAGTGTTTTTAAAGGAGAGCGTATCCCCCACACTTGACATCCCTCAAGTGCACATCCCTCTCTCCTTGTTATTTTTACTCTTTCTTTTCTCCTGTGTACAAGTGCCTTTGTGCCTTTCTCTTTGCACAAAGACTGATCATAATAATTTAAAAATTTGCTTGTGTTCCTTACAAGTATTGTGTCTCCCTGAAAGGATTTCCTGCAAGCCTTAGAAGAAGAAAAAAACCATTTCAAGTGCGCTCAGTGGAGATGAATGTTTTGAAAAGCTTGGCTGATTTCTTGGCATTCAGGAAAACCAGAAGCCCCTGCCCTTGCAGAGGGAAACACCCACACGTTTGCTGGTAAATGGGCAGAATTTGGGAGCCTCTGGAGTTAGGGAAAAGGTACAGAGAACATCCCGATGAGGTAAAAGGAGAAGTAATTTAATTGTCTAACTCCTTCTGTGCTCGAGAATATCAGACAGATGGGGAGGATAAAACAAGGAGCTCAATAATTAATTTTCATGTTCCTCACTAGTGGGACCTCTTTAATCCCTGTTCCTGTGATTATAGAGAAAGGTTGGATTCTGAAGTTTCACTCATTAGCTACGTGTTGTATGAAAATACCTGTATTTTCAAAAGGAATAGTGACAAGAATGAAAAATTTCTGCTATTAGAAATATCTTGGTGTCAGGGACTTTTGTGAGAGAACAAAAACTCTCTGATTCCCTCAGATAAATAATGAAACAGATGGTTGTTGGGGGGTTAAAGGTCAAACCTTCCCTGTTGACTAAAACACAAGGTTGACTTAAAAGATTTCCCGAAGTTATTCAAGATGCAGCACAGCCTGTGTCTCCTGCCTCCTAATGAAATGGTGTGGGCTTCCTTAAAAACACCATTCCAGGGGCTCCTTGCAGGAATCCCAGCACCCATTCCAGCTCCAGACTGAGATCCTGCATCTCTAATAAAGGATATCGGTGAATAATTAGGGGAACTCGTCCAGGGGTACAGGTTAGGAAAAGGCTAAATAGCAACATTTAATCCATTTCCTAAGAAAACCCCTCTTTCCTCACCTGAAACAAGAATCGGGAAGTCGTCACTGAAATCTGGGAAGTTCTCAGAAAATTATCAATGAGGAAATTTGGGAAAATGGGAAGAAAACAAACAAACAAACAGTGTGTGTGTGGGGCTGAGGCTGTGCATTCATGAGCAGGCTCCTGTTAAAGGAGAGCAGGGCGTTTTTAAAGCAGCCCAACTAAAGAGACAGATGCTGGAGCTCGGATGATTCGACACAATTTGAGCGCAAATTGTCCAATCACTCAAACCCACAAACACTTCAAGGTAATTTTGGTAAATCCCTATTGTGATCTAATTTCTTATTAAGGAGAATAAAGCAGGCTGCCACTGTAATTCATCAGCCCCTTGCACTGCAGAGCGACGGCTGGAGCTCATTTCATGCTTTTCACTGCAAAAAATAGACTTCAATTCCTGGAATTACCAACAACAACCTTTGACTAAATATCTACTTTTTTATTATTATTTTGCTAAATAGAATTTAAAGCTAGGAAAAAAAATGCAGCAGAAATTTGGGGAGACCACTGAGATCAGAGTTAATTTAAGGACCAAATCCATGAGTGTTCTGGAGGAACTTTCAAGGTTCAGAGCAGAGGACACATTTGGCTTTTTGAAAGGGCGTTGCTGTGGTGCAGAGCAATGAGGGGTCACATTAAATGTCCCCTGCCTGCACTATTACTGCCTTCCTAAAAACAACCAAACATCCCTTCTTCATCCACAGCTGGAGTTGGCTCCCACAACCCTTCCCAGCCCACCCTGCAGCTCTTGCAGCTTGAGGAGTGCCCCGAGGGGCTGTTCCCCAAAACAGGGGGAACCTGTGGGCATTTGGGGCACTTGAAGTGGAAAAGAGACAGTGTGGGAAACTCTTTTCATCTTGTTGTTATTTCCATGGAAATTTTCTGTCCTGTTGAAAGGCAGCCTTCACACAACTGAAGGGAAAACCAGCCTGATTTCCTACAAAAACCAGTCTGAGGGCCAAGAATGTTTTGGGGTCAAGAGCCTCCTCCAAGCTGGACAAAGCAGATCCTCCCGAGCAAGTCCCCCATCTCCTCTAGGACTCTCTTTACACCAAAACTATTCCCTCCAGGCATTATGCAGCAGGATAAATTTCTGCATCCCTGGAAATGTTTGGGGCCAGGTTGGATGAGGCTTTGGAACCACCTGGCCTGTAGGAAGATGTCCCCAGCCATGGAACTGGGTGATATTTAAGATCCCTTCCAACCCTCTCTGTGGTGATTCTGTGAACACCAGTGTGGGAAATGCCTTGTGTGAGTGTGTCCATGTGAGTCTGTGGGTGTGCAAGAACATCTCCTCCTGCCTGCACACCTTCCCTCCCCACGTCCCCACCGCTCTCTCGCTGCCACCACTGATGTTGGAAGGGAGATTTTGGATCACTTAGATCCAACCCCTGTGCCATGGGCAGGGACACCTTTCACCAGGCCAGGGAAAGCTCCAAGCCCCATCCAACCTGGCCTGGAACACTTCCAGGGATGGAGCACCCACAACTTCTCTGGACAACCTGTTCCAGTGCCTCACCACTCACAGCAAAGAGTTTTCTTCTAATATCTAGTTTAAACCTACTCTATTTTAGTTTGAATCTATTATCCCTTGGCTCCTTTAGATAGTCCACCTCTGTCTCTGTTGTAGGCTCCCTTCAGGTACTGGAAGGTTGTGATAAAGTCACACCCACATTCTTTTTTCCAGGGTGAAAATTTATATATACACATACAAATGTACTGAACAGCAAATTATTGACACACGACCAGGCTTTTTTGCCCTCTTATTTATTTATCCATCCTAGTTCCTCCCCAAATCACTTAAATCCATGTTTCCCTCCCTTCATCCCTCCTCAAAACATCCCCACCCCGTGTCCCCGCCGCTCTCTCACTGCCGATGTTACGAACGGCCCCGCTCTCGCAGCAGCCACGGGAATGCAATAAGTAAGACAAATAACAGCCTCTCATGTGGTAATTTACAAATAAAAGTTCATTTTCCTTTCAAGGAGGAGCCCAGCCTTGCGTGTGCCTGTGTGAGCAGAGAGGGAATTCCGCGTCTCCGGTGCCACAGGGACGAGGGATGTGCAGCCATAAGTCGACCTGATTTTATTTTATTTTATTTTATTTTTTTTTCCCAAATACAAAATGACCTGTTAGAGCATCCCAGGGAGAATATGAATTAGCCCAGGTCAATAGGAGGTCAAATAGACAGGGTCCTAAAATCCCTTTACTACTTTGTAGTATCTTATGCTAATTCAGTTCCCTTCTCTGTGATAAACAAAGCCAGTTGAAAGTAGATAGCATCACACAGTGATGGGTCCCAAAGCTACAATTTAATACAAATCTAGTAATTCCATTATACAACACATCCAGTTCATTTAGAGGCAACGAATACTTAAGAAGGTCCAGGATTGAGATGTCTCAGCTGATACTTTCAAAATATAAATAATCCAGTAAAATTTCATTTGTCACATAAACCTAATTGGTGCGTGTGATGGAATTGCTGTCTGTCCTTTCAGACATTTTTCAGATGCTATTCCTGGGTCCCAGGTCCTTTCACACCAACATTGCAGGGGTTTAGGCACATAATCAGCAGAAACAAAATTTAAAAAAAATCCTCTCTGTTTTCTCTTTGCAAAAGGTGATGCTGTAAGAGTCTAATGAGAATTGCTGAATTAATAAAGCCGAACCTCTCACGGTGTTTTACAGGTGATGCTTTTCACCTTGGCAGGATTTTGTGAGAGGACAAAGCACTTGAGGAGAGGAGAGGAGAGGAGAGGAGAGGAGAGGAGAGGAGAGGAGAGGAGAGGAGAGGAGAGGAGAGGAGAGGAGAGGAGAGGAGAGGAGAGGAGAGGAGAGGAGAGGAGAGGAGAGGAGAGGAGAGGAGAGGAGAGGAGAGGAGAGGAGAGGAGAGGAGAGGAGAGGAGAGGAGAGGAGAGGAGAGGAGAGGAGAGGAGAGGAGAGGAGAGGAGAGGAGAGGAGAGGAGAGGAGAGGAGAGGAGAGGAGAGGAGAGGAGAGGAGAGGAGAGGAGAGGAGAGGAGAGGAGAGGAGAGGAGAGGAGAGGAGAGGCAGGTCCCCTTTGGGAAGCGCCTCTGTCTCTAATTTTAGCAAGGATGCAGAGTCCAGCTTGAGCAGGAACCTCCCGGGTCGGTGCTTTGCAGGTCATCGAGAGCAGCCAAGGTAAAACTGCTTTGCAAAGTATCGGGATTGCCCTGGAAATGCTTAAAATCAGACCGGTGAGTCACACATCCCTAAAGAGACGATCAGAAAACAGTTATGGGAAATAAAGAGGTGTGAACAGCCGAAGACCCAGTGCTCCTAACCTTTTGTCTTCCAGCAGAGCACTTAGGACAGGAAAACCAATGAGAAGTGAGGTGGTGATTTAACCTCAGGTCTCTAAAGTAGGTGTCTAAATTAGCGACATGAACTTCCCAAAGCCTGACAAGGATATTCCCGTGAAGGGAGACTCTCCTCTTCCATTTCCCCATCCTCCTGATGCTTCTTCAGGCTGCAAGATTTTTTTGCGGGTCGTTGTTTCCATCAATTTTAGCAACTTGTAAACTTCTAAGAGCTGGGAGATAATTAAGAGGAGCTCGGGGAGGAGGCTGGATTTCCCTGGGCCATTCTCCTTGGAGAAACACTGAAGGTAAGAAGACTTTCACAAAGCTGTGAAAGCAGCTCAGAGAAACAGAAAGAGCAGAAGAACTTGGGGCTAGCTGCAGCTGCAGAGCGTGAAAGTAGGAGAAGTTACAATAGCACAGAAAGCAAGGACATGAAACAGCAGTTTGAGGTTTAGGTTTGGCTAGGCTAGACCTTAAGACTGCAGAAAAATATGCCCAGCAAGAGAGTAGAAGGTTTTAACCTTGATAAGATCGTTGTGTATTGTTAATAGAAAGCACACAAGCATTGTTTGAAGCAGGTGTGCTTTCAGTGATGGTTAGAACAATTGTCTGTGAGCTTTAGCAGCGTGCTGTTGGCTAGAAAGTTTTTAAAATGCCCTGTGACAAAGAGATCTTTGCTGGTATTGCCATTTCTCGATTGTCTCACCCTGTTACGAGGCTGTGTCACAATAAATCTCAAGGAACAACTCCCAGTGGTTCTGTCCCGTTTGTGCAAAACTCCAACCCAGGGCAGCCTTCCAGCCCTGTCCTGTGCCCTGCAGGGAGGTCTGGTCACTGCTGCTGTGGCCAGCTCTGAGCTGGGGACCAGTTTGGGTCCTGGGAGCAGGAAATCCCCTGGCACCCCCTGGGAAAGGTAAACCCGGGTGGGGATAGCACACAGCAGCCCGGGAGGAGGAGGAGGAGGAGGAGGAGGAGGGGATTCCTGGGAAAAATCCAAAATCCTGGGAAGGGTTTTGCAGCTTGGAAGGGAATTTGCTGCTGCTGAGTGGAGTTTTTTGCTGCCTGCTTGACATCCTCTTTCCAGGTGAGCGCCGGTGACCTTTTCACATATCCTGAGCTGGTGTCCTGTCCTGCAGCCCTGGCAGTCAATACATCAGTCATGTCAGATGCCAGCTGGGTTTTTTATTAATTACATCATCATCTGGGTAAGATGTGCTTTTGGAGGGTGATAACCCTTTTTCCAGTGGTCTCAGAGCTCTTCTGTGATTAAGAGCTTTCTAGAAAGTCTTGCTGAAGCCACATTAATGGAAAAGTTGTAAACTTTTATTTTTCTTTCATGCTGCAAAAATGAAACAATCAACACTCAGGTGAATGAAGCTGGATTTGGGTCACCTGGAGCGATAAAGGAATTGTTTAATCTGACAGATTTTTTTTGTTTGGTTTTTTTTGTTTTTTTTAGGCGGCAGTGCACTCTGTTTGCAGCCAAAATTTAATGGTAAAATTCCTGAGTTACGTTATGAACTGTGTTTCTGATTTGGGGCAAAATAAAGTGTTTGCTTCAGGAAAAGCAATTTTTTACATTAGAGATTAAATTTTTCTTTTAGTCTACTTTCACTTTAAATATTGCTTCATATACATAATTCTTGCTTTTCTCTGTGGCCTTACAGAAAACACACTCCAGTCCTATAGACTTAAAATTTTTAAAGACAAACGAAGAAAATTTCAGCTTTGCATGTTCTCTCTTCTCACAAATTCCTTCATCCAGCCAAAGAGAAGTTTATTTTATGATTTCTCTGTGGTTTGATGGGCTTTCCCCTCTGTGCAATATTCCAAGCACTCAGAGTTCACCACTGCTCCTCACTTTTACCAGTTCCTGTTGCATCACCAAAAAAATCCCAGGAGGTTCTGACAGGAAAAATACTGAGGATGAAATGCTGCCCAAATGGAATGAATCCATTCAAATCTGACTTAAAATCTTGTTTTCTTTCTCTAAGCTACCTTGTGTCTGAAGGAAGTTTAGGCTGTGGGGCAGGAACAACCAGGTTGTTACAACTGGACCAAATATGAACAGTTCAACAACTGCTCTGGACTTCAATTAAATTGTATTGAGCATAAATTTCAGAGTTTAGTCTCAGGATCAATGCCAGGTGAAAGAAATGATGCATTAAAGAGTTTCTTAGTCTCTCTCTTATGCTGCTTTGGTGTGCATCTCAGCAAGGAAGTCCTGCAAGATCCTCCACCTTCCTGAGCTGAGTTTAACTGAACTAAATAAAGAGTGGCCAGGAGGATTTTAAAATATTTTTGTGGGTTTTGAGCTTTTTTTTTTTTCTTTCCAAATTACGGTACATTTTAGATATTCTGTTCCTCCACACCCAGTATTTATTTCTACAGTTTACATTGGTGAGATTTGAGTTCCTGCCCCACTGGAGTCTCTGGGAAGAACAAGACATTTCTTTCCCTGGCTGAATTGGATTTTACACGACTTCTCAGAGTATAAAACCAGCCAAAACTTCACATCTTGCTCCACCAGGCTTTGCTTGAAGTCTCTCCCCAAACTGTGCATCCAAAGGAAAATAGCAGTGAACACGTGGTGCTGTAAGGCTGCACTCAAAGCTCAGCTTTTCCTTAGGCTGAACTCTTCCAGGAGCACAGAGAGCACCTGTGGGCAGCTCAGCCTCACCTTAATCTTTGCATTCAAGAACCATCATTATTTCATCACTTCTCCAGTCTCTAAATAAAATTTGTTTCTTTCCCAGATGTCTTTTTCTTTTCATTTTTTTTTTCTCTCTCCTGACAATCTCTCTTAGAAAAAGGGGGGTGGGGGGAAAGAGCTGATACAGAGCATTTATTTAAGCTTGAAATGCTGTCCTGGTCTGGAAAAACAAGGTTTCCCTGATTTCCAAGCTTTCTACACGAGACTTTAATGAGTCACATCTGGTGGTTCTTCCCATCGTGTTACATTATGAATCTTTATTGGCAATTAACTGGTTGGGTATGAAAACACCACACTGGGAATGGGTCAGTGGGCACATCCAGTCTCAGAACCCAGCTCAAATTGTTAATTCTGTCTCCAAAAGGAAAAGCAGAGTATTTTCATTCTGATGAATTTGTTGAGGCAGTTGTAGAGCATGGAGTAAGCACAAAACTTCCTCTGCTGGGTAAATATTGGCTGGTGGAAATGGTCAGTGCTCCTCCCTCCTCATCCTGAACTTTAAACAAATTTCTACAGCCAAATAACAGCTCCTGTGTGATTGCACTTGTTGTGGCCATAAAATAATTGAGATGGTTTAAGTTACTTGAGCTGTTCTTGGTTTAGAGGTACTATTGAACTGAAAAAAAAAAAACCACAGCCCACATTTCCAGCTCTAGCAGGAACTGTGCAGCCAAAAAATCCCGTCTGACTCTGAGGAGTAGGGCTGGGTCATTGCTCAAGGTTTCTGCTTCCTTCCTTTTGTGTTTTCCCTCCCTATTTTCCCCCTGGAGCTTTCCAAGTGGGTGTTTTTCCCTGGATATTTTCCTCGCTGATCTCTGGACCACAGCTCAGTGTTGAGTTGTGCCTTCAGCTCTCCCAGAGAGGGCAGGGGGAGCCAGGGGTGGTGTTTCCCTCCTCAGGCTTATTCCTGATCTGTGGCCAGAGCAGATTCAGCCAGAGGTTCCCAGTGCAGGGGCTGTTTGCATCTCAGCCCCGAATTTTGGGACACAAATCCCAAGGAGCAGCTCCCTTGCCCTTCTCCACGTGGGAATTCCTTCTCCAAAGCCCCTGTGGTGGTGGCAGTGGAGAGAGTTTTCCATGGACATTGGTGGTGCCAGAGCAGGACTTGGAATGGCTACAGCACATCAGTATGTTAATAAAATGTATTTCAATTAAATTCTAATGATTTTGAGGCCTGAATTTCAACAACAAAATTATATTTAAGGTGGAATACTGTGAGCTGGAGGGCCAGGCAGCCGCGTGTGCCTTGGCTCAGCTCCTCCCTGCACGTGGGGAATGAAACCAAACATTGTGAAACCAGCTCAGGTCTGAACTGTCTGCTCAAAAGAGTAACATCTCTAGTTTTTACATGAATTTTTAATTTTAGATGACACCTTTGACTGGAAGTGACAGTGGAGCAGATAATTTGTGCAATTACAGCAACAGTCATTGAGGAAGGGAGGGATCTCTCCGAGGCACATAAAACATGAGATGGATTTGATCGTGGATGAACCCTGTAACCAGAGCTGCAGGAACCTTCTGGCCTGGGGAGAGAATAAACCTGGGAAATCTTCTGGAACATCACCAGATCAGCCTCTCCCCGTGCTTAGGTGAGGCAAAGGAATACATAAAGTGGGAAAAGAGGAGTTTTAATGAGCCTAAGAAGGTTCTAAGGGCTGAAATTCTAATGCAGCTCTGGCAGCAGACAGGGCTCCTGCAGGAGGGTGTGTGAAAACAATCCCATGCAAAGGGCTGGAAGTTAACTCTGGAATCCTGAACGGGAAAAGTGCATTTGTTATGCACAGGACACTTAGTCCTGCCCACTGCCCTGTTTTCCAGTCACACCTTCTCCAAAAATGCCTTTTTAATCAATCCCCAGCTTTTGTCCACAACACAAACTGTCCCAAAGCTGATAAAAGTCCTTGTTGTATGAGACTCTTTCCATGTGGCTCTGCTCTATTGTGTGTGACATATAAACATCAGGGTTTCTTGCAATGAATGCACAAATTTATAGAAAAAAGAAGAAGTAACCAGCAAGCGTTTACAAGCCAGGACTGGAGAAATACATGTCTCAGAAGGAAATTCCCTGCAATGGTTGGAGAGTGCTGCAAGGAACAAATTCTCTCTAAATAGCCTGTGTAAGGAAAATAATCTTGGGGACAGTAATTTGTACATGCTTGAGAACTTGGTAATGATCCTAAAAGTCTGTTTTGGATAAATAGGACATTTTTTGCAGCTGTTTAAAAATGTAAAATCAAATGCAATTTTTTGTTGTTGTTGTGAAGATCACAACTTATGTGAAGATCACAGCTAATTAGCCTTAGTTAGGAAAAGCACATCCTTTGAAAATTGGAGACAAGTTCCTTTGGCCTCTGAAGAATTGTCTGTTATTTACATTGTTAATATTAATATCCTGCAGCCTCTAAACTCGGTGTCATTGGAGACAGCCTGTAACAAACAACTCAGACCTCCAGTAAAATAACGGCTTGAGATATTTTCTCTTTTGTTTTGCCACAAGCTGAGATAACCAGTGGTGAGTGGAGTCCAAAGTTCATAAGGTAAAGTCCAGATTTAAGGATTCTAGACTGCTTTGGGTTGGGAGGGTCCCCAAAAACCACCTTGTTCCAATTGCCTGGAAAATCTGCATATGGAAGAATGGCAGAAAACTCCAGAAGGAACGAGCCTGAAAGCAAAGATTAATGCTGAGAGTTCTTGCAAATGTGCTGGAGTTTCCTTCTGGTTTGGAGGAGTGAATAGCTGCTGGAATTGTACCTGGGTTAATTTCTTGTCCTGGAGGAGTGGGATGGACACAGTGTCCTTTGTCACCTCCAGGTTCTCAGGCTCCTGCAGGGACCAAACCAAAGGTTTTGCAGCCCTGGAGTTGAGCTCCCAAAGCAGGGCTGAGGGATAACAGTGTCAGTGCAGATCAGCTGGAAAACCATGGAAAATATTCTTGAGGGTGATGCAGAAATGAGTGGAGTTCATTAACACAGAGGTGAACACTGAAGGAAGGGGTTTTGGGGATGGGTCAGCCAATAGTCCCATGGAAAGGCTGCAAAAATGCAGGAGCTGGCATGAAAAGCTCTTTATTGTTTGTGCTTTGCTCGTGTTTGAAGATTTTGGTAAAAAACAAGCACTTTGTAAGTCTGACACTGGGTGAGAACGTGAGGGCATGGAAAGGGCCGGAGTGTCTGGGGCTGGAGCCACACTGGAGACAGGACAGAGGCCTCTGGCTGCACATGGCAGGCACAGAACATGCAAAATCAGGGATATTCACCAATGCTGAGGCCTCCCAGATGGAACCCAGAGAAGCCAGCAGCCTTAAAAAAATAAACAAACAAAAAATCCCCTCACTGGCTCCTTTACTGAACTATCTGAAAATAGACTGAAATAAATAGACTGAAAAATAAATATTGCCAACAAAAAATTTAAATATTTACTGACATGTGCTTAAAAAATGAAGGCCATATATCAATTATATAGAATTTCATTAGGGTTTAGTATGTTCTATACAGGTTTGATAGGTTTAACATTTCAGTTCCAGTTTCTGAACTCTGTAGAAGGTTTGGAAGCTCCTGTCCTGTTAATTACAGTGGGAATTGAGCACCCAGATTCCCAAACTCACTTTGAAATCCTCTACCTGAACATGTATTTCTCCTCAGCGTTCACAAGCTTGAATAGAAGCAAAGTTTCTGGGATATGATAATTTTGTGCTGGAATAAGACTTGTGTAAGTTAAATTCCCTGGGAGCTCCAAGGTAGTAGGAGTTATGTACTGGGGAATCTTTAACAAGATCACTGAAGAGATTACTGGTTCAGTAAATGAAGATTTTTATCTGGGCTCCTTTGAGACAAGGAAGACACCAAGGGAGTAGAGAGAAGTAAATACAACCCCAGTTTGGAGGGGAGCAGGAGAAAAAGGACTGGGAGAAACAGCCAGGCTATAACAGAGCAGTACATCTGACCTTGGTGCTAGGCAGAGCTCTAGAAACATTAATAAAGGATGAGATCACAAAACATCTGGAGAAATAAACCAGTCAGCATGGTTTCATAAAGGGTAAATCCTGTCTGACAAATCAGGGGGATTTTTTTAGGGAGATGATGTGGAAAGCAGGCATGGGTGAGAATGTTGGGCTTAATTCCATCTTTTTTGGGCTCAGGGCACTCATCCAAAAGGATTTCTCATGGAGCTGGGGTGTGGGTTGGAGTAATGTTGGTGTGAGAGGGAGGCATGTGAGGTGCAAGTGGAGGCAGGAGAAATCTCCAGCAGATTTCACAACCCTGCTTCACTGAGAGGGTTAAACTGGGCTGCCCAGGGGGGTTTGGAGTGCCCATCCCTGGGGTGTCGCAGGAATTCCTGGAGGTGGCACTCAGGGCTCTGGGCTGGGGACAGGGTGGGGATGGGCACAGGGGGGTTCCCTGGGCTTTTCCAGCCCTAACCTGGGATCCTGAGGGTTAAACGACAGCTCTGCATCCTCTGGAAAAACCTGAGGGAAGTGAACAAAGTGAACAAAGTGGAGGCAATGGATTAAATCTGCAGAGAACCCCTGTACAAGGCTGGGGAAGGCAGAAAACAAACCATGGGCTCTGCTTGACAGCAACTCTGGATTTTTACCTCTAAACTGTGGGAATATTCACCAAACAAAGCTTTGGCAGAGCTCTGGGAGAGAAGCAGGTGTAGAACTAATGCAAAGCAGAAGTGAAACCCACACAGGTGTGAACTGTGAAAATATCAGAGTTGCATTGTAAAATTCTCACCTGGAGCTCTTGTAGCTGCTCTGCCCAAGGCAGGGACACTCTGGCACCCAGTGGACATCCCAGGGGTTGGGAAGGGCAGGGAATGACAGCAGCAGTGACAGAGGTGAGCTCGTGGAGTTGTTACGTGCAGGGAGCCCGGGAAACCTGGATCTGTACTCACTAGGGGGAAAAGCAATCTTTAAAGGATGATCTGATCCAAAGGTTTCAAGATGCCGAGGTGAAATTTGAGAGGAGATGAACTAGAGATAAACTCTCTAAGTTTACTCAGATTCCCAGGATGTGTGTTGATAAAATAAGTATAAAGAAAGAAAAAGGAGTAGAAATAAGAATATGGGTGTGTTTGATTCAAGCAGGGGGGAAAAGGAAGCAGCCTTCATTGCCATCTAAGTGTGCTGGAAAATCAGGAATAATGGAGCTGGAATCAGCTCTGTCCTTTGCTAGCATAACCCATCTCTTCACTAATTACATAGTTAAAGGCCAAATAATTAATCTTTGCTATCAAGACATGCAAGGGAAGGTGTGTGGTGGGTCAGAGGGCAGGTGACACCTTCAGTGATTAAATGAGCTGCCCAGGTGGCACAAGGAATGGGCAGAGTTGTACCTAAAGGGGTTTTCTTGGCTTAT
Organism: Prinia subflava; assembly: GCF_021018805.1. NCBI lineage: Eukaryota > Metazoa > Chordata > Aves > Passeriformes > Cisticolidae > Prinia > Prinia subflava. The sequence continues at coordinate 1,774,546 of NC_086255.1, read as the reverse complement.
AAAATGCATCCTCTGCTGAACCTGCATCACTCCCAGAGGCCAATTTTTAACTTGTCTCCCTCTTTGTAAATAAAGTCCCCAAATTTTTGGTATCAGGAGGAAAGCAGAATAAAATGTGAGAGGGGGAAAGAACCCCAACCCAAAAAACAACCCAAACATACCCTTTATTATAAAAATCCCAATGTCCATATGAAAGATTCCTGAATTCTCTTATGACACTGCTGCAAGCACGACGTGCCAGGGTCTGGGTTTGCCAGGCTCGTGTAAACACAAAAACACAAAGTACATCAGTCCTGAAATGCCAGTGAGCAAAGGGATGTGTCTGTGTGCTCTGACCTACAAGGAGGCACGCAGCAGAGACCTCACTAATTTTTTGTTCTGGTCCAGAACTACTTTTGCTGCTTGTATGAGCTGCAAAGTAGCCTAATTGTAAAGCTGTAGTAGTGTACTAATTCATGGATAAATAGGATGAAGGAAATGGAGGCAGTGCATGGTTTTTTTTAGTGATGGGAGCTGCATTTGTGTTCTCTTACCCAATGTGTACTGAACTTTATGCACAAAAATAGAAATACCACTGTTGCCTCATGCTCAGTGACACTGGTGATGTGATGTGAGCCAGAACAGACAAGCACCACAGCATCCTCTCTGCTCTAAAAAATCACTTTTTCCATCAGATTGTAGGAGCACAGCATAAAACCTATTTTTCTTAGTGTTATTCAAATCCACTTTCCTAAACCGTGCTTGTTTGGAGTGTTTTTGTTTGTTTGTTTGTTTGTTTGTTTGTTTGTTTTCTCCTTGTTGCAAACATTTGGAAAATGAACATGTTTAAAATAAGACTCAGCTGGAACCTTTAAATAAATCTCTCACCCAATGAGAAACAAGAAAGTGCTTTTTAAGATTTGAAATTCCAGTCATAGGTTTTCTCAGTTCGTGAGCACTTCTGCTCTTGGTGGGTTTGCTTAGGAGTGATGGCCCTAAAATATTTGTTTTAGTACTGTTTTGTACAAAATACTGTATTTTAGTATTGTATATTAGTACCTGATTGCAAGTAGGAAATAAAATCTTGGGCAAAGAGGGGTCTAGCACAGTGTACTGACCTTATTTGCCCCAGAGAGGTTGTGGATTCCCCATTCCTGGAATTGTTTAAGTTAGGTTGGACAGGGCTTGGAGCACTAGAAGAGTGACAGACATCCCTGCCCATGGCAGGGGGTGGAACTGGTGATTTTTAAGGTCCATTCCAAACCATTGCAGTCCGGAATTCTCTAATTCTATTTGCAGGGCCAAGATCCAAATGTCAGAGTTTCTGAGTGGTTAAGTTCCTTTCTTTTCAGAACTGCCTGCTTTGATAATTCCCTGTCTCTTTCCCCTCCGCTTTGTTAATTTTGACAGCTGTCTAATTGAACTAAACAGGAACTATTATTTCAGCTACTCCAACAGGAACAAAAGAGGGAGTTGATAGAAGCTGGAATCACTCCATTCTCTTCCCAGAGCATGAGGCTGGTGTGTCTATGAAACCATATTTCTTCTTTAGCCTGCTTCTCATTTGTCTGCATCCTCCGCCGCTGCCTTCAGGAGTGAGTCATTAATAGCTGCTATCAGGAAAAAAGTGAGAACTCTTTCAGTCCATAATTCACCCTCACAATTCAAGCAGCGAGTCAGTTTTGAACCTTTTTCTACTGCATCATTCCATAACCACCAAACCAGATGGAGGAGCTGGTTTATGAAGGTGATGCCAAATTCACCATCCGGCTGCTCAGGTCTCCCTGCTCTGCTCAGGAGGGTTTCATCCCAGGTCTCTGCACTGGGATCAGTGCTTGGAGCTGCTGTAGAGGTGTTCTTTTCCCAGTTAGGAGCTGTGCCAGGGCCTCATCCTGCTGCCCAGGGTGCTGTGACCTGCCTGACCCAGCCCCGTGTGCCTCTAACCCACGCTGGAAATCAGTGCTCAGCTTAAACCTGCCAGGCTCCTTCTTCACTGCAGACAAAATTCTGTTGACTTGCCAACCCCCTCTGTGAAACGCTCCTGCTGCCTGAACTATTTTCCACACAACACTTGTTTTCTTTGTAAAAGCCTTTTTCTATTGATCTGAATTGACTGGTGCAGCAAAGCCCTGTGAATTCGATGCAAATTGTTGCCGAGCACTTACTGGGAGCAGCAGAGCAATACAAAAGGATGTTTGGGTGTAGATGTGCAACACTCTTATTTCAAGACATGTCTCCCTGTATTGATATTTGGCCTGATCTTGCTTGCAGAGTATAAGCAAGCAGTCAATTAACGCATTTTTAAATGTTTTGAGGAGATGCCAGAGCTACAATCCAAGGAGGGGATGTTTGGGTGGAGGAATCTGTGTGTTTTCCTGGATTGAGCTGGAATTTATCTCAATCTTGCAGCTGAGAAAATATCAACTTCTAGAATTTTATCCTGTCTATGCGTCAGGGCTGGGGGAAGCACCAAAAGGCAAACAGAAGTTTCATCTTTGTTTTTAAACCTACCTAACTCACTGGTTTTGTGGAGTTTTTAGCCTGTTGTGCAGCTCAGTTACTTTATCAAAGAACCATAAATAGGCTTGTGGCAGGAAATAAAATCTCATTTTTTGAGTGATTTATCCTCAAATAGTTTTGAATGTAGATTGGGGATAACTCCTCCTCAATATCCCATCTCTCCCTGCCCTCTGGTAGTGGGAAGCCATTCCCTGTGTCCTGTCACTCCAGCCCCTTGTCCCAAGTCCCTCTCCAGCTCTCTTGGAACCCCTTTGGGTAGTGGTCCCCTTTTAGCCTTCCCTGAGCACAAGCTGCAAATCCCAGTCCAGAGCTGCCAGCTAAACCATAAATTACCAGATTTATTCCTGAGTTAAATATCCCTGAGCCTGGCCTGCACATTCTCTCAATGGGTCAATAAACTGCCTGTGGAGTCCAGCTCCAGGCTGCATCTGTGTGGATGCCAAAAGTGGGAATAACTCACCAGAGCTGTGTTGTGCTTCCTCTGGCAGACAGGGCTGAGTCACGTTTGCGTCGTGTGTGAGGAGCAGGGACACGGTCCCTGTGCTGTGCAGTGGAAGGATGTGCACCAGAAATGACCAAAAGACAAATAAATGTGAGCCCAAACCGTGCTTAATCCAGCAAATATCTCTGCATGATCCCACTGTACAGGAACGGAGGAGCAGCCATGGCCAGAAGGACCATCATTCATGTGGAACGTGTTTCCCACGCTGTGATTTACCTCTGTGAGGGGAAACAAGCCCCAAAAAGCTTTCAGTGCCAGCACACAGAAATAACAACACCACTGGTGGTGCCAGCTAGGAAATTTGGGATGGCATCTGTTTTGTTGATAGATGAGTGACCCCCAGGTGGCCCTGGCCACAACCAAGAGCTTTTCATTAGAAACAGAAACAAGAGCTGATCATATTTTCCTTTCGGTTTTTTTGGCTTTTGTTTTGTTTCTTCTAAAATTGAAGCTTTGGGCACCTAATCTAAGTCTGGTCACTTACTTGCAGGTAAAACTCTCTGTCCATCTGTCCCAGGAAAATTTAACACCAATGTGTTTTCTGCTGGTTTCGTGCAGACAAATTATGCAACAATTAATTTGCATAAAGAGACAAGAATCCTTGAATTCTTTTCTGCACCTTCCCCCTTTCCTCGATCCCCTGTGCCAAGCTTGAGGGACCTCGTGGCTTTAAGGGGGTCCCCTGGGAGAGGCTCCCAGTGCCTGCTGGGCAACTGGAGACTCCAGTGCCTGCGAGAGGTTGGGGCAGGGTGGAAATAAAGCTTTAATGATGCCTTGCAAGCCCTCAAGAAGCAGCGCCAGGTTTCTTTCCCTGGTGATCCACAGCCCAAATCTGTCAAGGCCCCCGCATCCAAATTTAAGCGCAGGAGTGGCCCCGGAGGACGAGGCGTGGGCTGCGCTTACAGAGGCAGTGTTGATTCAGGATTAAGGTGAATACAGCTGGCTCCTCTGGGGATGTGTATGATGTATATATTAGACTTTTTGAAGAACTTTTGACCTTAGCCATGCTCGTTTTGTGTTTTAAGTCACCGTGTGATGGCTCCCGCGACGTCGCGCCTCGAGAAGCTCGCGGTCGGTCGCTGGCGTGGTGAAAGGATTTGAGAGGGGCCAAAATGGTTCAAGGAAATAAATCCCACTCAATTGAGTGTGACCTGAGCCCCTCGCTCCTCCAGGGCCTTTGCAGCATCCCTGTTTACAATCTTGTGCAGAAGTATGAAAAATTTGGGGGACTTGGTTTCTTTATGAAGGTGAGCAGGGAATTTGACGTCTGCTCTACACTTGAGCTCCTCCCAACAGCAATGTCACAGGCCTGGCACACAAAAAATGCCCCTTCAGATGGAAAGTTATTCCTGAAATCCTGGCAAGTTTGGAGTCTCAGAAGCAAATTATCCCACTGAATTACTGTGGCTGAAAAGCAAGAGCAGAGGAGCACAAAGTCAATATGTTAAGTTGTAAATTCCTTTTCTGTAGTAACCCTTGCATGTTTTCAGAACTGCACAGGGCTGGGGAGCAGAAAGGAAAAAAAAGCAGTTTACAAACTCCAAAACCATTCTGAGAGAGGACTTGTGTTTTTTATTGAATCATAACATACTAAAACTGCATTTGTTAAAGTAAGAAATACTCTACGTGCAGGACCAGAGCAGGGACATCACCACGAGAGCACAGCCTAATGAGAGCTGAGTGACAATGGCACTGCCACCGAAGGACATGTGACATGCACATGAATATCAAATGAATTCATTATAATCACCGCTATTTCCATGAATACCAAATGAACTTATAATAACTGAACTCATGAAGAGTTACCATTTTGTGACTAAAAAAAATCAACCCACTAAAAAAAAAAACACAGAAAGAGCAACAACAAAAAACATTGGAAAAAAATTAATGTAATTCTATTTTGGAGAAGGAATATTTAGAGAAGAGGGTTGAAAAAGTGGAATATCTTGAATCATACAATTGTTAGTTCTGAAAAAGTACTTTAAGACCACCAAGTCTGACCGTTCCCCAGCACTGCCAAGGCCACCACTGATCCATGTCCCCAACTGCCATCTCCACACGGCTTTAAAATCTCTCCAGGGATGGGCACAACAGCATTTCCACTGGTAGATGTTTCTGTCCATTTATTTTATTGTTTTTTCATATATATCTCTCATTTATCAATTCCAGCTACCAGATAATGAGGATGTAGAATTTTTTAATTCCTTACTGGAAAATCTTGATTTAAAGTAGGTTTTATGGTAATAAAGATCTTTGCTGTAGGAGGACAACTCTGATAACAGTCTAGGAGGATATAAACTAATAAAGGTTCACATGTAGCACCCTTTAGGTGGTTCATAATTTCCTAAGGCAGAGAAGCTCTGGGTTTGAGTCAAACACCCTCTTCCACCAAAACTTCAAAAAGCTTTATTTGTGACAAATCTGCACCACAGACTTCGAACATTCAGATTTGTAAGGAATGGTCTGTTGGGGCCGGATTCCTCCTCCCCTGTCCAGACACTGAAATTTGGGAGGTTCTGTGCTCTCCCTGCCTGGTGGGAAACTCATCCCTCTCCTGCAGTCTGGTTCCCAGCCTGGTCTGTGCTGGTTTTCTCTGACTGAGGATAGCTGGGGCTTTGCCATTGCTGTTGGAACACAGGAGTTTATCTGTGTGATGGTGGGATGTGGGACTGGGGAGCACAAATGGACTTTGACTTTGTGTCCTTTGATAGGGAAGAGAAAAGCAAACTTCAGTCGTTCCTCACATTTCCGGAGCAGCTACTGAAATTCCAATTAAAAGCTGTAATGGGAGCTCAGGGTGGATCTGTACCATAAGACACTTCTAGGTCAGGCAGGAGGGTTGCAATAATAATAATCCCAAGTACATTTCCTTATTTAACTTTGTTTTTTATTGTGTTCAGCCCGCAGCTGATTTTTTTTTTTTACCTTGTAACATAGTCCCTAATTGAGACACATGAAGCTCATAAGAGGCTTTAGACAAGATTCAGCTAGCCACAAAAGTCATTATCTCATTTTCATTTATTAACATGATATTTCCAATGGATTAACGAGGGTTTCCCTTTTGTTGCCTCTGCTGTGGCACTAGCCCTAAAGGGGCTGTTGCGTTTCTCCATCTCAAGTGACTTCTTGCTCACATTAGATGACAGTAATGTACGTGTTCCAGGAATGACATTTATTCTACTTCTTGCATTAAAATTCCCTATTTGAAGTAGCTATAATTGCTGGAAATAGGATAAAGTGAACTTGGGTGTTGGTTTTAGCAACGAGCTGGTATCAATATAGCTGCTGCAAGGATAGGCCATGCAAAAATGCTCCCCTTCATTTCAGCTGCCTCATCCTGTAGAATTTCTGGGATCTGCGTGTTATGGTAATGATCTGGTAATTCCAATTTTCTGAGGAAGCCGGGGGTCGTGTTAAGAAGCCTCTCCCTGTATTTTCCACAGCGCTCACAGCTATTTTTCAAGCATCAGTGGTGCTGCCATTCCACGGGGCTGCAGGAAGCCAGGTGCCAGTGCCTGTTTTGGATAAGAAGGAAAAGCGCCGGCGGGACGCCCCGGCAGGCCCCTGCAGAGGGACACAGGGGGCTGTGCTATCCTCCAGCCGTGTTTTCCAGCCCTGCCCGCTGCTCCCCAGCTCCTCCTGCTCTCCCACAAGGCTGCCCCAGCAGCACGACAGCGAGGACCTGCAGAGAGCCTGTCTGCTCCAGGCACTGTCTGATCTTGTCTGACATAATTTAAACCTGTGCTTCCTGCCTTCGTTTTACATTTTCCAGGGCCTGAAAGGTTCAGTGGGAAACAAAACTCACCTAAGAAAAATAGAGAAGAGGGGATTTAAATCAGTGCAGCCTATTGCTGCTTTATCTCACCTGATACAAAGACGCCGCTGGGTGTCTGCCATTAGGTTTGATATAAAATCAAGACCTTAATTTTTTGTGGGTGTCAGATTTCTTCTGTCCAGTTCCTCCAGAGGTCTCAGCCCTAAAGGAGGAGAGTTTAAAAGTGGCGTTTAGGAGAACAAATGTGTCTGCTCCAGCCAAGGCTCCTCCGTGCAGCTGGATTTAGTGCTGCTCCTCACCTGTGCTGTGTCCAGCCCCGCTGTTCCCTGCCTGGAGCTGCACAAAGAAAGGAGTTAGCACAGAGTGATGGTGTGTTCCTTCTGGATCAGCATTTCATAAGCCTGAGGATATGAAAATCTGGAAAATCAACTGTGGAGCTTGGAGGAAGATTTCTTCCTGCCTTGTCTACTGAGGGAAAAAACTATCAGGGATATTTAATCCAGGAAGCTCTATCACATGTCAAGTTCAAGACTGTAACAGAGCTTTATAAAAACTCTCAAGAACACAATCACTAACAGGTTTCAACACAAATTTGTAAACTGAAGCAGCCTTTGCTGAGGGTTTTTTTTTTTTTTTTAATTTCTTCTGCACTCTCTATTCTAGAGGGTGCTTTTGGCTTTGTTTGCTCCATTGCACATCAAGGCTGATGTCTGGGGAAGGGGCTGGCAGCAGCCTCAGCAATCTCAGGGCTGGCACTGAGTGGAGAGGCTCCTGTGTGGGATCCCCTCCCTTTCTGGGTGTCACAGCTGGAGTCTTTCAAAGGAATGTTTCAGATGGCTCTTTAAAGGAGGGGTTTAAACTTTTCCATAGTGAGGGCAGGAAAAATTTTTTTTAAAAAGTGGCATCCATATGAAAAAAATGCTGTTTTCATTCTCCATAATTTTTCTAATAAATAATCTCCTTAATATAATGCTGAAACTTATGTAAGGAATTTTTTTTTCCCTGATGGGTGGGGAATCTGTTAAAAAACACAAAAAACCCTCAGGTGACCCCAAACCCCTCTGCCTGGGATTCAGACATTGTCACCAAGTGTTTGTCTCTGTCTCTCTCAGCCCCTTCCTGTAGTTTGGATGTCACAGCAGCCTTCAGAGAGCTCTGTGCTCACCAGAGCCTGAACAGAAAGGGTGTTCTCTTCCTTAATTTAAAATAAAAATAAATAAATATGTGGTATGAACACTTGGAATAAAACCTGCGTTTTGGGTCGATTCCAATAATGTGTTTTTCATTGCATGAGATGCGACGCCTGTCAACACTTCCTAGTCAGATTCGCCTCTTTTTATATTTTTTGTACAATTCCCCCCTTATTTTTTGTAGCAGAGAGGAGTGTCCTACATATCATGCCTCCATCTCCATACTGTAATTATTAATATAGGGTAGGGAGAGGTCACCTATGTTTTTTGGCAACAGTTACGTTCCCATGTATAAATCATGATAAAGTGCTATTACTCTGTAGGGTATGCTGATGTTTTCAATTTACCCTGTGTAAAATATAATTTCTTTCTTTCTCTCTTTTCCCTTAAAAAAAAAAAAAAAAGCAAAGAAAAAAAAAGCCTTTTGTTTCTATCATATAGATAAACTCATAGATTTTGCAACCAATAAAAATAATATTAATAAATATGAGGCATTGTTACAAAGTAGGTCCTAACTATGCAGCCTAATGTTTCAGTAAGTCTGTGGTGCACATCCTTTTATAGCCAATTAAGAGGATGTTTTATTTCCCTCATTAAAAGTGCAGCCCACAGTCACCATGTTGAATCAAATAAGTACAAGTTTGCACATCCTGTGCACAACCTTTCCTCGAGGCACAGTAGCATTTGTCATCTTTATAATAAAGCTTTCCAATTTTTCTGATTAATATTTAAAAGAAATAACATGACCTGAGGAATATATATATAACATCCTTGTGCCAAGGCTTTCTGTGCTCCCTGGTTGAAGGCTAAGGTGCCGTTAGATCACTTGGTATTCTGCATCATTCCAAGACCTATTTTCCAGTGTTTATGTGCAGCAGCAGCTTCTTTGTGCTCTTTTCTTCCCCCCAGATTAGAGGCAGAGATCTCACCAGTGCTTGTTGTGTTTCAGTGGTCGCCAGGATGATCCTGCTCTTCAGTCTCATCATTCCATGTGGAGATTAGGGAATGTTCCTCAGGGATTGCCCTCGGAGCTGTCACTGGGTCGTTCTGGGTCCATGAGCAGGCGGTTTCTGGGTCAGGTCCTTGCAGCTTTCTGGCAGGGCAGGTGTGGGCTGGAGCACTGGGGAAGGTGAGGTCCTGCCCGTCATGCAGCTGCCAACACCTGGCTGGGGGCTGGGGGCTGTTGGGTCTCTGTCTCTTCTGGTTCAGGTGGCAACGTGCTCTTGTCACCCCTGTGAGTGTGGAGATGACCTGGACAATGTGGCTTCACCTTGTAAAGGCACACCTGCCCCTCAGGCCGTGTCTCTGAGGGCCTCGGGCCAGCTCAGCTCTGCTGAATTCAAACCCTTCATGGCTGGGGGAGTAGATATCTGTGCTAGGACTGGGGGTGTCTGCAGATTGTAGAGAGATTAACCTTTTACCCACATTTTCGTTATATTTTTTATTTGTGAAAAAGCCGTGGTTGACAGTGCAAAGCATTAATCTAATTAAACAAGGGTAAGGAATGTGTAGGCTGAGATTTGACAGCAGAGGTGCCAGAAACTCTTGTGCAGTCATTGAAATACATTAATTCCTTGGTCTTCCCCCCCTTCTCCATGTTGTCTCTTATTTATTTTCTTTTATTTCTCCCTCCCTATAATAATTGGAGGCCAACAGAGGAAAACAAGGAGGGCTGAAATCAGTTTTGGTATTTTTTTATTGGCACATATCACTAAAGCCCCTCAGGTTCTTCAAACCATTACAAGCCATCACAGCTAGAATAACAAAATATAAGCCTTTAAACTTAAAGGCTCAATTATTCAGGGCTCTCTGTAAATTACAGACAAAGCTAAGAAATTTCATACATTAGTCATGGTAAAAAATATTAAATTCCATGGTTTGTCACAGATTAATAGGAAAAAAAGATTAAAACGGCCAGTTGTGTAAGTAATTTAAACAAATGGTTGTCAGAGATTCTGCATGTTTGGTAAAGAATTAAATAAGTGAATATCAGCAGCTGAACTTCTTGTGGATGAGCCAAAGCCTTCTGGAAAAGCTGAGGCTCTTTTTGAATATGGAACCAATGTTTTCCTCAATCCTGTAACACATTCAAACCAGCTGTCATGCAAAGAAAGAATTTACCATGCAGTGTTGCTCGTGCTTGTCTTAATCCATCCCCACCAGCCAGGCACTCGCTGAGGAGGTGAAAAAAAAGGGAAAACCTCCTGTGGACCAAAACTTGGAAGATGCAGAGAATTCCCAGATTAATACTGGGCTGGAGTAGTTGTTGAAGGGGCTGATAACTCCCTGCACCACGGGGCAGGAGTTCCACTAGGCAGCTCCAAGGAATAATTGCTAAAAGTTCTTTCTGGAGTGTTGGCACTGGGGCAAACTGGCACCAGAGCCAAGGGGATCCCAGGCCTGCCTGGGAATGGGGTGGGATCCACATCCCAGGATCCCTGTGCAACCCCTGCCCGTGACAAGGAGCATCCCTGATGATCCAGCTCCTGCCAAAGGAGCTCCTGCCAAAGGGGATCCAGCTTCTCCCCAGCCCCTCTTGGGGGGATGGCAGGAATGTCTCAGCACACTGAGGGTGGGTTTTGCAAGAACGAGCCCTGTGTGCCCTCAAACTGTGACAATCTCTGAAAGATGTCTTTTTTTCCCCTATGTTCTTTTCTTATTTATTTCTTTTCTTTTTTTTTCTTTTCTGTCAGCTGAGGAGATGAGGTAAGTCTTCCTTCCTCCTGATCTCCTGGAGCTAACAGTGGGATATCGAGAACAGAACCTCACCTTACCTATGATTTCAGCTCACTTCAACATTCATCTGATTTTTTTTTTCACTCCTCACTTCTTAAACCATTGTTTTGTGCAGGAGAAGCTTGAGAGATCAAAGCTGTGGCTGACAGCAAGGGAACCAAGTGTTCATTTTCTGGATTTCCCTTTTCTTTCACTTCCTGTTACAGTTCTTCCAATTTACAGCTCTTTGGAGTGTGTTGCCACAAGTAGGCAACTTTTGCAACTTTCTGGGTTTAAATCTGCCATTTTGGCTATTCCTTTACTGCCCATAGCACCAAGGGTTGCTCCATGTGTCCAGGCCTGGCTTTTGCCCAGGGGTACAGCTCAGGCCAAACTGGATTTGCTGCAGAAAGCTTTGCCCTTTTCCTTGAGCTGGTGCTGAGGAATGGGCTCTGCCTTTTCCTGGCATCACAGAGGCTCTGGGAATGCTCACTTTGGAATGAATTCAGGCAGAGCCATGTCGGGGTTGTTTGCTCCATCAACACTGGCTTTAGTGTTTTCAGTAAATCTCCATTTCACTCAACACTGATTTCATAAAATTCGTGGCAGGCGAGCAGCAATCCAAGGGTGGAGAAACCTCCAGCCTTTATGGTTTACCCCTTTTAATGTAAAGATTCATGGTTTTCCTCATAACTTCCAGGGAACCTTATCTCATGTATGTGTTTGTTCAGCATAAAACCCACTGGTGGGCAGGTTGTCCTCTCCCAGATCCGTGTGTTTGCTGGGATGAAGGTGCTCCAGGGGCTGGCGAAATTAATTGAATCTGAGTTTGGGATCTGCCTTTCCCACAGTCTGTCAGAGAGCCCCAGTCATCCCCCATGGGAACTCCCTCACAGGGAAATTCCCAGCACAGCTCCCCAGTGAAGGAGGTTGAGTGTCTTCTGATATACACTGGATAAGTATCTGCTTGTGATATTCTTCCAAAAATTGGAAATATTCAGCTTGCTCCACACTGACTCATTCCAGCAGTTCATGTACCAGCACTCCTGATTAATTTTGGTTGATTTGAGAGGTTGAGTCTGACCTAGATCTAGAGTCAGGCTTAGAGCTGTAGTGAAAGATCCCACACATTACATCACCAAATTGTGACAAACCCAAACACTGTTAATTTTGCTGGTGATTTCCCAGAGCTGTGTAAACTGCAGGATATTCCTCTGTCTGCTCTTCAGCCCCATTTGAGGGCTGGTACAGGGACAAGCCCTCTTGCCACCCTTTGTGTAGCTGGTTGAAACTTTTGGGGCAGCAGAAGGGTCTGGGACCACCAGGAATGAGAATTTTATATCAAACTTTAAATGAGAATTTTGTATCATGGTTTTAACTGTCCTCACAGGATACCAGTGCAGGTTGGAGTCTTGCTTTCCTTCCCAGAGGCAACCCTATGCTTTCCTCTTCCCATTCCCTGCATTCTGGGTCATTCCTGGGTTCATTCACTCCAAAGCTTTAATTCCTATTGAACACACCCTTTAGGAAGGGAGGAAAAATGTGCACTGAGACACAAACTGCTGTCCTTCATCAGAACATCTCCGTCTGGCTCTGCTGCTCCCACCTCCTCCAGCTCCTCCCTGCCCCCAGCTTTTCCAAACCTGCTGGGTGGCTTCAAACAGTCTCCTTGTCTCCATCCCACGTTTAAAGACTCCTCTGAAAATAGGTGAACTCCTCTAGCAAGTAACCTGCTGGAGGAGCCTGTCAAGGGCTGGCTGTACACACTTCAGTCTCGGCAAGAATCAAAGTGAAACGAGGAGAGTCTCACAGAAAAGGGTTACAGAGAGTTTCACGTATTTTGCAGCCTTTTCATGGCTTAAATTACACTTCCCCTTGTTCTAGTTTTAAAAGGCAGAACAGAAAAGTTAATTTTAACACTGAAAAATGAAGGCTCTTCAATTATTTATAACATTAAAATGTACAAATGTTTGATCAATGAACTTGAAAAAAACATGCAACTACAAAACCCATTTCACAGTGTTCTAAAGTTCATGTGGCAGAGATAGAGAAGTGAAATGATTATTAACAGACGAAGAGCAGCATTTTAATAACATTCGAGCTGTAATAATGAGGCTGACAAAAGCAGAGGAATTCAAAGCCAACACTGATCTGACGCTCCCTCCTTAACACATAGACTGTGCCTAATTCTGTGGAATGTGAGGTATTGTAAGAAAATTGCTCTCGTGCCAGAGACCCCCTCGGTGTGGTGCCCAGTGGGGTGGCAGCAGGATGAGGTACCTTTTGTTTTTAGGACTTTATTATTTTATGCTGAAGTGTTTTGAGTAAACACACAGCTGTCTTTTTTTTATTATTATTCTTTTCTCGTCAAGCTTTACCATTACCATTAATAACAGTGGAGACATCTCTTTTTTTTTTCTCTCTCTTAAAAACACTGAAATGAGACATTTCCTATGAAGCAGCAAGTGGTGAGCCCAGCATGGCATACAAGGGTCTGCAAAGGGATTGTGAATCCCTGCAACACCAAAAACCACTGGCCAAGTGCTGGGGTGAGCCTTGTGACACACAAATCATGGAGTGATTTGGGTTGGAAAGGACCTTAAATCTCACCTTCCACTGTCCCAGGCTGCCCCAAGCCCTGTCCAGCCTGGCCTTGGGCACTGCCAGGGATCCAGGGGCAGCCACAGCTGCTCTGGGCACCCTGTGCCAGGGCCTGCCCACCCTGCCAGGAAAGGATTTCTTCCTGCTGTTTAACCTAAATGTCTCCTCTCTCAGTTTGAACCCAAACTCTCACTTGCAAATCGTGGTGCAGGAATAAAGAGAGCTTATGGTGAGCGTGAGGCTTGTCCAGAGCTGTCCACAGCCCCTTCCAGTTTGGGAATGAATTGTCTGGAAGCTACTCCAACTTCCTTGGCTCCCAGTGCCCTCACCCCCAGGTCTGCTCCCCAAGGGTCTGACAGCTGGGAAGGGCTGGTGGTGTCCTTCCTTCACACTAACAGGATATTTTTGTTGGATAGGTACACAGGTTTTCTTACAGAAAGAAGTTTATTTTCCAAACACCATCCCTTTCCAGGAAAACAAACATGATGTGATCAGCCAACTGCACTATTGCTGTAAATCCTGTTTGTTCAGCACTTTTCCTAGATAAATGGTTGTTCTTTGGGAGACTGGGATGCCTCTTATGCAACAGCAAACTGAAAACTCCCTGGGTTTACTGCACTGTGGCAAAACTGTGATGTTTAGAAGCAAATTTCCAAATGGGAAGGGGCATGTGGATGCTAGGTGTGCAGTGGAATGCAAGGAAAAGGGTTTATTACACTGAAATGTGTATTTATATCCTTGTAAAAGTAAGGAGATGATATTTAGAAGGTGGCAAGCCTTGTCCCTGGTTTGCTGGAGGGAAGGAAGGGCTCCCTTGGCTCTGCCAGTGCAGTAAGGAACCCTCCCAGCTCTTCCCTTCCCCAGCCTGACTTGGGAGGGAGAGCTCAGGGATGGGAGAGGTGACACCATGGGAGAGGCCAGGAGGAGCTTCTCAGCTTTTGGGGCGTTCCCCTCACCTTGACCAAGGTCTCTGAGGAGAGGATGTCCAGGCTGAGCCCCTTGGTGACCCTGCAGCCAAGCCAAGGTGCAGCCCAGGGGTCCCCACCCAGCCAGGGCCCAGCTGCCCTTCCCCGAGCTCCCTCCTGACAAACGAGGGCCCCACCTCCGTGTCTTGGTCCTGCAGCTCCTAATTATGCCCTGCACAGGGCCTTAGATGTGGAGAGTGCTGCAGAGGCAGGACGGTGACGGCGATGAAAGGGAGCAACATCAAAAGTGTCAGGGAGAGGGGAAGGCAACGCCATCTCAGCGCCGAAGCCACATGCATATTCCAATTTGCTATGTGACTGTGGTGCTAATTTGGAGGCTGCAAAAATAAAAAAAAACAAACCAAACCAGCCCAGCTGCAGGCGGGATGGCATCCACAGAGTGCCTGAGGAATGTGCAGCCCGAGAGTTCCCTGATGGAGCTGCCTGCTCGTGGGGTCTGCTCCTGATGCACAAATAAATATAATTAAAGCTCATTAGGGGTGGAGGGAGGGCTGCAGCCACCCTGGCAGGACTCACACGGAGGAAATAAGGGCTCACTTTGGGCTGGGAATGAGGAGGGAAGGGTAAGCACTGTCTTCACACATCCAAGTCCAAGAGGATGGATTGTGTGGGGTTTTTTTTTGTTGGGTTGTTTGGTTTTTTTTCCTCTTGTGTCATGTTTTAAAAACACATTTTAAAAAATGACCTGAAAGAGGGAGGCAAAAAAAAAAGAAAAATAAAAAGAGAAAAGTTACAAAAATTCTATTAGTAGAATTTAGGAGATTAATAAGTCTTAGTATTACATATAAAAATTGGCATTAAATATTTAGAAATTCTATTAATAAAATACTAGATTAATAAAGCCTAATATTAAATATAAAAAATTAATTGGGTGCAGCTCGTCGACTCTGTAGTGTGAAAACCATGGTAAGAGTCCTGCCAGTCCTTTCTTGTGGCTGTGGCCATGGGATGGAGGTGCAAGAACAGGAAATTCAGAGTTGGGGTGGCAGACCAGGAATGAGCAGGAACACAGCCTGATCCATATGGAATCCTGGGAAGATTTTACCTTTTCTCTCTGGAAAACAGCTAAAATAATCTGGGATGTGATCCATGTTGGGAACATCATGGGAATAAGGCTGTTTCCCAATTGGGAAGTTTGGGGATCTGTGGGAATTTGTGTATCTTGGTATTTTTGAACTGAGTGGGCACATCCACAGTGGCATTAGGAATTAATTTTGCCTCTGGATAACAAGGTGTGCTTGGACTTTCCACTTTGGGAGAGACAGACCAACACCAGCTTTTGGGTCGTGCCTCTTGCAGTACAGGAGGGATGAGGGATGCTGCAGGATCAGGCATGTTTAGGTTTATAATGGAATAAAAGATGGGGTTTCAGTGTGAAAACATTTCAAATGGCAAAAATTCAGCTGTGCAGAAGTTATGTGGAAGAGGAGGTGTTATCTAAAATTATCCAAATCTCTCCAAGCATAGTTTCTTACTTAAATTTCTTATCCATATGGCTTTTTTTGGATGTGTTCCTAATATCTTCTTCCAGTACATTGCAAACTCCCATCACTGATGATGCTTTCAGAGATTTTTTGTTGCACAGAGGTAGAAAAATCAGTGTTTTTTACCTCTAAGTGTTTGCAACAAATGGTAAAACTGTGTTTAAATTAGGATAAAATATTAAAATTAATATTCATTGACTTTTATGTTTCATTATCATTAGAAATTAGGTTTATTTCCTGGGTAAACAGTTTATAGCAAGTTATAAATATTTTCTGCTGACCTATTAACTGGTTTAATATATTATGAAGTTATTGACAGCTGCAGTAAAATTTATAAACAGCTATTAAACCTTTTAACATACTCAATGTGTCTAAGTCTCTATAACACAGAGAAATGATTTTTTAAAGATAATCTTTTCCTGATATTAAATTCCTCCAAGATTTTAATATATTGTCAAAGTTTATGGGTCATAAAATAAACCTAGAGCTTACAAAAAAATTTACACAAGGATATTATTTAAGAAAAAGGACACGGAAGTTTTAGTGCAGTGAGAATGATGATATAAGCCACTGAAACATATAAAAGTACATACCAAATACTATGTTAAAATAACATTAAATGTCTTGTATAAATCCACAAGTCAAGGTTTCAGGGTTTTTACAGTGCCTGACTCTCTTATTATTGTGTCTAGATAATGACACCCTGACGGTGCAGCACTTAGAAAAGCTCATTTTTGATAGATGTAAAAGCATGAAATAACGGTAGACCAAGAAATCCTAATTTGGAATTCCCTGATAATGTAAGGTTAGGGCCCATACTTCGTGGGCCTGATTCCACGATGTATTACTCCATCCTGAGCCCGATGTAAATCACTGAAAATCAATAAAAATGGGTCAGCTGGCTGGTGTAAATTGGGCTGCCTTCATTACAGGCCATGGATGGATGCCAGTTTACACCAGCTGAGAAATTGGCCGGGTGCAGTTATATCTGTGTAAAGCTGTCAGAACTCAGTGATTCATCAGCAGCCGCACATTTACTGCACATTTCTCCGTTTCCTTTCCATATATATCCGTATTTAAAAGTTGGGTGGTTCGACACTGCCCTTGAAGGAAGAGTGATGCCTCAGTGGAAGCAGCAGGTCCCTGTGATCGGGTGCAGAAGGGTCTGAGATCTGCTCCTGCCGCAGGATCCCCCAGGGATGGTGCCCAAGGTGGGGCCACACCACGAGGGTGCCTTTCCCCTGTCTGTGTCTGTCACCTGTGGGGTCACAGGGGGACAAAACTGCACCCAGAGAGCCAGGGGAGCAGCGTGGGCACCTCAGGAAGGAGAACAGCACAACATAAAACACTGGAATGAGTTATCTAGAGGGGTGGTAGATGCTCCATCCTGGAAGTGTCCAAGGCCAGGTTGGACAGGCCTTGGAGCAACCCGGTCTGGAGGAAGGTGTCCCTGCCCGTGGCAGGGGGTTGGATTAGATGATCTTTGAGGTCTCTCCCAAGTCAAATCAGTCAATAATTCCATGTTGTCACAGGAAATGTGCTTTGTGCCTCGTGTATTCACCAGGGCTAGGCTGAGGGGATCCTGCTGCCAGCCCCGGCTGTGCTGCCTGGCCTGAGGGCAGGGACAGCCCTCACCACGGCTCCCCCTCCAGCAGGCTCCTTCCAGCGTGTTTTGAAGCTAATGAGGTTCTCCATAATTGCAGGCCCACAACTGAAGAGCTCCTGAAGATGGAGAAGAAAATGGGGTGGATCATTTCAGTGTGCACTTGCCTCTGTCAGAGTAAAAATCCCAGGAAATTAAGAAACAGTGGAGGAGTGTGATAGTCACAGGTAACACCAGGAGCATGGCCATGATGAAAGAGCTCAGAGAAGACACTCTGCTTCTCTTTAGATGTCAGCTCATCCATGTATTTTGAGTGTCCCCCCTTGAATGAGAGTGCCCCAGGTCCCTCAGCAGAGCAGAGCACAGGCTCCAGTTAAACCGAGGTCCTGCAGGGCCACCACCCACCACCAAAAGTAGCAAAACCCACAGGATATTTTGGTGTTATGAATCCTTTGTGAGCTGGGGCTGTGCCTGGTGGGCCTCCCACCCCACACCTGGGCTCCTCATGGGTCCTGTCCTGGAGGGCCAGAGCCACCCGGGTCCCTGGAGCTCGGTGGGGCTGGAATCAGAGCTGGCTCGCCTTCTGCAAGCATGGATTATAACTGACGTGACTTTGTGGTTTCCTACCTCAGCTTTGAAATGTAGTAAACTCACAAAAGCTACTGTAGAGTTCAGAACAAACACAGGGGGTATGTTTAGTTATTTGTTTTTGTAGTAAAATAAAATATTTATTATACACAGACACCTACTGTGAACAGAGGGTAAGGCCACTGTGTTTTATCTCTAGGGTGTCATGTTTGACTTCCATTAGGGATGTATTATAGACCTGTGGGTTTTCATGAATTCAGAAAGTCCACTTTGAACACTGATTTCAAAGCCTACAGGGGGTGTGAGGAATGTAAGAACACTGCTTCGTAGCAAGGAACCTGTTGCATCTAACAAACACCTTGCGTTTGATAAGTCAGAGTTGAGGCAGGCTGTAAAGGAGATCTTATTTTTAATTTTTTTCCTTCCTTAGCACGATTTTAAAGGAAGATTTCCTATTGTTTCCCTCGTACCTTCAGCCCATCTGAAAGCTCAAGGTGAAGACAACGAACGAGTTCCTGAAAAATGCACCATTACATCAGCATACTTTTCCCATTTTTCCCTAATTCCCTCCCAATGAATCATATGGGAGGAGAAAACGACCTCAGCCATCAGGTGGAGGCCGATCCATCTCCCTAAGTGCCTCTCACACTAATGGTGCTGTCCAAGCCCCTAAGTGTCCCTGGTGGGTGAGGTGTGGAGGGCTGTGGGTGCAGTGTGGTGCTGGGGGAGCTGGCTCTGCCATCCCCCTGCGTGGGTGGTGAAGGGTTGGCCGTGAGGAGCAGCTCCTGGAGCTCAGGCTGTGCTCCCCATGGCTGCTGAGCACCCTTTGGGCTCAGGAATTCGTGGGAAGTGGGAGCATTCCCACGTTTTCAGAGCACAGTAGGGATGTGGGGCCACCATCTCCATGGAGGGGTTGGAGACAGCAGTGGGAAGGTGAAGAGGCTGTCAAAGGAACCTGCTGTGAAAACGTGAAACCTTCAGATGTGAATTTCCTTCTCCCTCCTGTGCCTGTCCCTGTCTGTGGCTGGACAGCCAGGGAGGGATGTGTGCCCTTCTCTTCAGACCAGTGTATCTCATCTTAAACACCGCTGACAATATGTGAAATGAAAACCCCTGAAGGACAGACAACAGTGCCTCACTCTGCACTTGAAGCCACCCAAGGCATTTGTGTTTTGTCACAGTCACCAAACTAAAAAAAAAAAAAATAAAAGCAACAAAGATGCTGAGAAGGCTGGGCTTTGTTAGATGAGTGCAGGAATCAAAATGAAAGCTGTTTTGGGTTCCCTCCTCCAGAGGAGGAGTACTGACACATTTGGAATCTTCATTCACTCCCTTGCTCCTCATTGTGTTCATGGCTGGCTGTGGAGAGAACACACGTGGATTTGTTTCCATAATGATTTCATGGAGAGGTCAAACCCCACTGAATCCAGATAAGTGCAGGAGCCAGCAGGGTCCTTCCAAGCATTGAAAAAGACTTGGCACTGCTGACTTTTGCACTGTGGGAAGGTCAGTGCAAGATGTTACCACTGCCTATTAGGCTGAGCATAGCTGGGGCTGGAAAATGTGTGGTGAGAGAAAGTAAGTCTAGAAATACTCTTGCTAAGGCTGAATTCTGCTACTAACAAGACTTCTGCTCCTAATTATACCTTCAGTTCTGCTCCACTGACACAATTTTGACACAGGGTAACATGTTCATAAGAACTTGATTCTCATTTTTCAGTAGATAGCAGTGTTTATGTGCTAAATCTTGCCCAGCACAATATTTAAAATACCCTTAAAGCCAGCCAGTTGGGAGAGAACAGCAACAGCTGCTTGGTACAGTAACCAATGGACAGAATTATTTACTTGTATCCAAATAAAATTTCAGTGGGGATGAGAAAGCAGTTGAACCAGACAGCCTGGAAATATTCCCTTTGTTTTGTTTTGTTTTGTTTTGTTCTGTTTTTCCTTGGGATTTTACCTCAAGGGTAATACCATCACACTCCGTAGTAAAATTCCTGTCGGCTTAAGTTTCACCTCATTCCTGCAAAGTGCATCAGGCAGGGGTTTTGGTAGGGTGAGCTCACCCTTGGAGGCCACTCTGGGTCCTGCTGCTCATTCCTGGATTTTCCCCTGCATCCGAGGCTGTTCTGGGAGCAGGGGCCCTTCCCAGGCCCCCCACAGCCCCGGTGCCTGCCCAGGGAGGTGAGCAGCAATAGTCATGGACAGTAAGCCCCGACTTGGTCCTGTGCTCCCCGTTCCACTTGAATTCAACCATTAAATCTGAACTTCCAGCTCAAATTAAATATGTCATGACCAATGTCAGATATATGGACAACTTCAGAGTGGAATAACCCAAGGCAATCTGCTCTGATCGTATCATGCCTTAAGTCTCGGACTAAATCCAGGGGGAATTTAATAAAATAGCTCAGTCAAGCATTGATCTTTCCTGATGGTTTTTTTCTTCCTTTCTAATGGTCTTCTCACACACATTGCCCTCACTTCCCTCTTGGAAAACAACACAGTGTCATAGAGGAATAATCCAAAATATTTCAGCACTGAAGCTATTGTACCTTTGCCACTGACCTCCTTTCCAATCTCTCATTTGATGACAGTGGTGGAGGATGACAGAATTAAATGATTTTGTTTCTTTCCCTCTCTGCCAATGTTACATTTGGTACATGAGGTGAGTGAAGTATTGTAAAATGGGATGATAGTGCTGCAGGAAAAACTGTCTGGGGTTTCGCTGTGCTGCAGAGCATTTGTAAGCAGAGCCTGGATGTCCTTTTAGAGGATGTTGTACAGCTCCCTTTGTCCATCCCTGGAACTGTGGTGGAAAACCAAGCTCACCACATCCTGAAAATTGGAGAGGTTGAGGTGTCCAGCTGGAGATGAAGGACTGGTGGTGCACCACAGGTTTGCAAGCAGGGGACAGGGAGCAGCCTTGGGATGCAAGTCCTGTGGATGCCCAGAGAATGGGACATCACCATGTAAGAGTCTCCTAAAAATATTACAATTTATGTCCCTTTTAGGATATAATATTATATCTAGGTGGAAAATGTTAGGTGCATGTAGTTCATAAGTTGATAGTGATAGGACAAGGGGAATGGCCTTGACTGAAGAGGGTGGGTTTTGATCCAAGATTAGGAAGAGATTTTTCCCTGGCAGGGTGGGCAGGCCCTGGCACAGGGTGCCCAGAGCAGCTGTGGCTGCCCCTGGATCCCTGGCAGTGCCCAAGGCCAGGCTGGACACTGGGGCTGGAGCAGCCTGGGACAGTGGGAGGTGTCCCTGCCATGGCAGGGGTGGAATGGGGTGGTCATTATTCATTCCATGATTCTATATCACAGTATCTGGTAGAATACAATCTTTCCCAGTCTTACAAAACATTCCATTTTACTCACCAGCCTCTAATATTTAATATAGAATCCAACAATCAACCTCTTTAGATGGAGCAAAAATTGCCGTTAACTGTACTGTGAAAATTCCTGGGGAGTGCTGCCACTGCTGCTGTAGTGCATGAGCTGCTCTCCTTCCTCTCTTCTCACCCCATTATTTTGCTTTGAAAAAGTTTTGGTGCTTTTTTTTTGTTTTGTTTTGTTTTGGTTTTGTTCTGGTTTGGGTTTTTTTGGGTTTTTTTTGTTCTGTGCTAAAGGAGAGCATCAAAGTGTTGTCACCTCTGGACTACCCAGGTGTTCCCAGGGAGAAGCAGAAGGACAGAGCTGGGTTTGGGACCAGGGGACAGTTGGGTGACAGTGAAGGTCTTTACTGGAAACCCACTGCAGAGACAGTGGCAAAACGTGTCCCACTGCATTGAGGGCTGAGCTTAACATTTACATAACATCCAGGAAAGAGAAGGCTGCACTGTGTGACTTTGCTTCAAAAACGAGTCCTTGGGTAAGATCCCTCTCCGATTTGAAACCCTTCCAGGATTTGGAAGAGTTTCAAATAAAATTAAAAGAAAAACAAAGCTCAGGCTCCTGAGATTGCTCCACTACATACTGACGAGTGAGTGTGAGGGTATGTTTTGTCTCTAAAGAAAATAGCGAAGCCTATAGCAGTCAAGACAGTTTATGAGCATGAACATAATTTTGAATAGCCCTAGCTCTGGTTTGCCATGACCTCTGCAACTCAGCTCTGAAGAAAAAGGTAAAAAAATATTCCCTTAATGCCAGCTATACACCAGAAAAGACACTCAAACTCAACAGCTATGAAAATCACAGGCGTGTCTTGTTTGTTGTGATTGACCTTTTTGTTTTATTTTATTAATTATAAAAGAGAACTTTTTCTCAGAAATCTTGGAAAATGCCCCTCCTCTCCCAAAAGATGCTCATCAGAAAACACAGACATATAGAATGTGAGAAGTCTTTTATTAAGCATTTGAAAACTTTTCTTTATTTCATTTCCCTCTAAATTTTAACTCTTAATTTGAGCTCTAACGTGTCTTCCCTTGCTGGGAAGTGGTTAACGAGCAATCTGACTTTGTATTTTCACAAAGACAAAATGTTCCTGCTCTTTCTCAGGGCTCTCCTCACCGCCTGATCAGGCAGCACAGGCTTCCCTTTGTCCTGGCATGGTCAGAGGAGTTAGGAAGGGGAAGGGAATGGTCATTTTGGAGTGTGGATGGTTTGTGTGCCCCTGACCATGTTCTGTTCCACCTCAGCCACCACCCTACTCATCTGTGTTTCCATTCCCCTCTCACTCATCCTGCTGAGGGGGCTGTGGACTCCAAACAGCCCAGCAGAGACACTTCTGCCTGTGCTGGCCCATCCTGGTTGTCACTTTGCTTCATTTGCACAGCAGTAGATTGATTTAAAATTTCAAACCCTGAAAGTTTAGCATTTTCACTCTCTCTTCTCTCCAAATACTGACCTTAAATTACGGAATCACAGAATTATTTTGATTGGAAAAGACCTCTATGATCACTGAGTCCAACTCTTCCCCAGCACTGCCAAGGCCACCACTGCCCCAAGTGTCACATCCACATGGATTTTAAATCCCTCCAGGGATGGTGACTCCAGCACTGCTTTGGACAGAGGTGCAAGGTCTGGACAACCTTTTCCATGAAGAAATTTTCCCCAAATCCAATCTAAACCTCCCCTGCTGTAACTTGAGACCGTTTCCTCTTATCCTGTTGCTCCTCGGGTCCATCTCCAGAACATGTGGGATGATCTGGCAGGGACCTGTCAGCCAACACATGCTGTGGATCAGCCCTCTGTGGTCCACAGGCTCCTGGATGAGATTCCAGCAGTCCCTATTCCAGCGCAGTCACTCCCAAGCAGCCAAGGCCAATTGCACCGTGGAGAGATGGAGACACCCACACTCCTTGTGTTAACTCTGAACCTTCACAGGAAAATTGGGAATATTTCGGCAGTGGCTCAACGAGCACCCAGGTGCACATGTAAATGTGACAGTGAAATGTTTCACCATTATTGTGTGTGTTTAAAATGCTGGGAGAGTGTGAAAATCCTCCAGAATGATCAGTTCAGTCAAGTGATTTTTTTTTTTCCTGGCTGCTGGAGGCTTTTCTGTGTTTGCTCATATCCTGCACTGGTAATAGCAGCAAAGCCAGGATGTTTAGCAGCTACTTCAGAAGGACTGAGGATTACCTACAGAGAGATGGGAGAAAATTTCTGTTTTCTGTGTTAAAAAGCACCGTAAGCTCTCAAAGGCATCAGTTTGTGTGAGTGGGGGATGTGGCTCATCAGCAGGTGAACCAAGAGAAGGAAAGGACACACATTGTCTAACACATTGAGAAAAGGGTCCTGTTGCTGAGGACAGCAGTAAAAGGAGAAAAAACACACAAGTGTGGAGGAGATTTTGTCTTTTTTGAGTGCCTGGACTTAATGGATTTTTCTGGCTGAGCTGTGTAGAACAAAAAGCAGCACGGCACTTCCCGTCTCTGCTCCCCGCACTTCTCCGGGGCTGCTCATGCCGTAAATCACTCCCAGCTTCACTAAGGTGATTCTTACATGGTCAATCTATGTCTTTAACACAAAATAAAGTGGGGGAAAAAAATTAAAACATGTCTATCCCGTCTTCCTGAGCCAGCTTTTCTATCTCAGTAAGCAAATTGTGATGTCCAAGCCCATGTAAGAGCCAGCTGGAAATGCCAGCAGTATATTTAATTTCAGTGTATGTGCCAAAAAGTCCAAGGTTTCTTGTTCTCTCCTCAACATCCCACTTGGCTGAAGTTCTGTCCACCAACTCACTTCCTCTTCCTTTCTAGTCTCTGTTTTGTTCCATCCCTGATCATCCTCTCCTGCCCTGCGCCTGGATGGTGCCTCTGGGCCTCTCTCCTAGCATCCCATGGGCACTTCAGAAACCTTTCCATGGGTAAACTGGTCATCAGAGCAGCATTTGCCATGGCATTTTTGCTGCTCCTCCTGCACTGCAGCACTGCAAAAATGTGCAGTGTTTGCCCTGAGTCTTCCTCAGAATTCCCTGGTGAGCTGTGCTGGGTGTACTGAGAATAGTGGTTCTGTAACAGTGAAGGGTTTATTGCCTTCCAAAGTTGCTCCTGGTTATTTTGTTCATGTATATTTTTATATGGACATAAGCACATGGACACATTTGTATAATTTAAAATTCTCTCTTCTTTCCAAATATTATTTTTTTAAATCATAGAGCCATTAAGGTTGTAAGAGTTTGATTGAAAACCACCTTGTCAAGATCAGAGCACTGTGTCACATCCAGCCCTTCCTTGAACACTTCCAGGGATGGGGACTCTACCACCTCTGCCCTGGGCAGTTCCCATCCCTGAGTCCCCTTTCCATGGGGAAATTCCTGCTGCTGTCCCCCCTGCCACTCCCCTGGCCCAGCCTGAGGCCGTTCCCTCTCCTCCTGTCCCTGTTCCTGACCCCCCCGGCTGTCCCCTCCTGTCAGGAGCTGTGCAGAGCCACAAGGTCCCCCTGAGCCTCCTTTGCTCCAGGCTCAGCCCCTTCCCAGCTCCCTCAGCCCCTCGTGTTTCTTCCTCCAACAAAGAGTTAAAAAATCCACTAAATTTACGGCCTCTTGTGCCTCATTTTCACGTGTGCCAGCAGCTGAATGCAGTTGAAACAAGTCCTAGCGTTGACTTCCGCAATCTTGGAACAAGTGCAGTGCCAGTGCTCCCTGTGATTAGATGGGACACTGGGTGATGGGCTGTCCTGTTTGCAAACTGCTTTTCAAACATCATTTAAGCAGATTTCAATATATATTGTTCACTCTGGAGTGTAAAAGTATCATATCTCCCAACAGTAGTGAATTGTTTGAGAAAATAGATTAAGAATGGCAAGTGGGACATATGTTATTGAGAAATGAAGGAGAAGGGTTTTTTCTTTTTGGAAAATCTTCCAAAAAGAGCTGAGCAAGAACGCACCAGATCTGGCATTTCAAGACAAAGCTGATTTGAGCTGAGTTCAGAAAAAGGTCTCAGTGTTTTCAACCTTTTTGCATTAAATGAACTGAAATTCAGCCAAACCAGATTCCTCAGATTTGGGAAAAAGATTCCCTCCCAAGCCCAGGAGAAGCAGGCCAAGTTTCATCCTGACAGGAACATTTTTGCCAAAGCTATAAAAGCTGAAGTGAAAGTAATGATGCTTTATCTGGCATTTATAAGGCTCTTTCATCCCAAAAGTTCCTATAACACATTACATGTAGCAGGCTGGATTCCCCAGTCCTGAGTCAGATGTTGTTCATGCACACTGTGATTAAAATACGAGGAATTTGAGAGGGCAGGCCTGAAGATCCCATGCAGGAGCACACATGGATCCCTTTCCATGTCCCATGGTGGGAATTCAATGTCCTAGACTGGGACCTTGGCTTTGCTGGAGATTCAGACCAGCAAATCCCAGCTGGAGAGAGGAGCTGCCCATCAGCAAGCCAGCCATGGTCCAAAACTGGGCTGAGGGGCTCAGTTGCACTTTCTGTGCCACAGAAACACGAATTTTTACCTGAACTCAATGCTTAAAACTTGCACTACTCCATGACTCTTTCCCGAGATTTCTCTTGGCTTTAAAATAATTCTGTTTTCTGCATCAGTACCTCCCCTAATTCTATGTATATATATATTTCCCGTAGATGGCAGTGGAATTTCATGTTCGTTATGTTTTTGTCCAGATTTTCCCTGTTTGGGGCAGCCAGGTTTATTTTCCCTATATTTAATTATTAGGTTTTTACTCTTCGTTATTTTGAGTTGAGTTTTTTTCTCCCTCTGTGTAATCTTGCAGAATTCTCAGTACAAAAATTATATTAAAAAAAAAATTAAAAAGCGTTTTTTTCCTGTTTTCTCCTAGGTTTGCCTGTAATTTGCATATTTGATTCAGGAAATTACTTTTACCTGGTTCTGTGAGTAGAAGATGTGGACATTTTAAAGGTGACTGTGTATCCTTAACTGCTGTGAAAACTGGGTGGGAGATGGGCACAGCACCCGTGGTGCCTGATCTTATCCCTCTCCTCCTGCTTTGGGTTCACTCCTCACTATTGACTAAGGGTAGAACAGGGCAAACTGATTCCCTGCATCCCCATTAAACCGAGAATATCCACTTAAGTAATAAGATTTTAATTACTCAAGTCAGAATTTCATATTAAACTCTAATCTGATACATTACCAGCCTAAATTAATGTCAAAAGGTGTCCGTATAGAGACTTTCATTCATTTAATGATGGTTAGTTTGGGGCCTAAACAAATTATTTGCAAAAAACTCTCCAGCCCGCTGCAGAAATGACATTTCCAATGCTAATGGACTTTTGATTTCCAATTAGTCCTGGCCTGGCTTTGATCAGGAGCCGATTTACTGCGAGCATTGGAACAAAAGGGTGTTGGGAGGACGGATCCTTGGATCATGCTTGCGGTGTGTCGACAGGAATGTGTGTGCAAGGAGTCATTTAATAACCCCGTAACTGGGGTGGGACACCGGGACCAGATGCTTGGCTCTGTGCCTTCCTCAGGAAAACCCTGGAAGAAGCTCAAAATGAGCTTTTTGTCCAGCCCCAAACATGCAAACGCCCCAGTGCTCCTCTTTCCTCTTGGAGCTGTTGTCTTCAGAATTCCACCCCAGGAATTCTCATGATTAAAAACACTGAATCACACAGAATCACTGCGGGTCCTGAGCTGGAAGGGGCCCACAAGGATCGGTCCAGACACCCCAAAAATCCCACTGGGAGCTTTGTCCAAACCCTCCTGGAGCTCTGGCAGCCCCGGGGCTGTGCCCATTCCCTGGGGAGCCTGGGCAGTGCCAGCCCCTCTGGGGAAGAACCTTTCCCTAAATCCAACCTGACCCTGCCCTGACACAGCTCCAGCCATTCCCTCAGTCCTGCCATCCCTTTATTATTTAAACCTCCCAGAGCTGCCCCTCTGATTCCCCTCATGAGGTTTATCATCATTTTTAATTTTTATTGATTATTTCTTCTTTGTCATTGCTTGGACTCCTCAGCCACTTTACAGAAGCCAAACCCAGAACTTTAAATGGTATTTTATGAACTAAAATGAAACTTCCCCCAGTTGCAAACCCCCAAAGCCTCTTAACACCTTGTAACCACAAAGTCCACACAGAATTAACTACAAAATCCCCAGAAAGGGTTAATCCTTGCTGGCAGTTTGGCCATATTAGAACAATTACAGTGATTCATTGTCTATGTCTAATGGCATAATCTGATTGTAAAGACAGCAGAGTGGGCGTTGGAAAATATACAGCAGCCCACTCTAGTCAGTGTGAGGCATAACAGGAAATGATTGTGGGTGTTAACCATGTCACAAATGCTTGGATTAAATGCTGACTCCACACTGAAAAGCCAAATAAAGATATGGGAAAGGGCCCGTATATGTTTCAATAACAATTAGGAAAGTATCTAATATTGGTTTTAGCAACAGAAAGGAAAAGTTGGAGTGAAAAACCAAGCACAGGTGATTGTACTTAAAGCTGTATTTACTATCTCCCTAATGTGTGAGCCAATAAGGAAAACTGCTCGGAATAATTTCGTTCAGAAAGAAGGTATTTTATATTGAAATAAATAGGAAATATAACTCCTGATTATGATATTGTCATTAAGGTACTTATTTTCAATTAAGAATTTTTATTAGCTCTCATCAAGTTGAGTAATGAAAGTGCTGTAAAATATACTTCCTTTCCCACCCAGTCTGCTCCCTCCTGGCCCTTCAGGAAAGGAAGGGAGAAAAGGAGAGGAAAGGGGAAAGGGAAAGGGAAAGGAAGGGAAAAGGGAAAAGGGAAAAGGGAAAAGGGAAAAAGGAAAAGGGAAAAGGGAAAAGGGAAAAGGGAAGGGAAGGGAAGGGAAGGGAAGGGAAGGGAAGGGAAGGGAAGGGAAGGGAAGGGAAGGGAAGGGAAGGGAAGGGAAGGGAAGGGAAGGGAAGGGAAGGGAAGGGAAGGGAAGGGAAGGGAAGGGAAGGGAAGGGAAGGGAAGGGAAGGGAAGGGAAGGGAAGGGAAGGGAAGGGAAGGGAAGGGAAGGGAAGGGAAGGGAAGGGAAGGGAAGGGAAGGGAAGGGAAGGGAAGGGAAGGGAAGGGAAGGGAAGGGAAGGGAAGGGAAGGGAAGGGAAGGGAAGGGATAAAAGAAGAGTAGGAGATGAAAGGAAAGAATGAAAGAAATCAAAATTTATCAGTGTCCCGAGCTTGTTTCCCTTCTGCCCCATCCTCTGGTCAGGTTTCAGCCCTGGACAGCCCCTGATGGACATTTTGTTCCTTCTCCTTCTCTTCTCCCAGGGGCAGGGCTGCCCCCTGAGCTCACATTTTGTTGGGGTCCCCATGACCAGGCTCCTTCCCAAACCCTCTCCAGAGGCAGCCATCCCACTCCCCAAGGAGAAAAGGTCTGGGTTTGGACTGACCATTCCAATAATTTAATAAAGTAGACACAGTCTGGTTTAACTTTTTAATATATTTTTTAACACTTCTGGCCTCTTGGAGGAGCTAATGCAAAGCAAACACTTTTTTGTTTACTTGGGTTTTTTTAGGTAAAGGCTTTAAAATCACAATAAAGCCATTTTAATTGTAAATATATCTGCAACTGCATTTTATCAAGTAATCATACCCAAAATTCTGGTTTATGAAGTTCTGATGATTTAAATGGTTCTTCCTCTCTCTTTCTCTCTGTCTCCTTTTTTCACACAAATTCTCTGGAGGATCTAAAAATAAGCCTCTAGCTATACAAGTCAGTGCTCCAGGTTTATCCCAGAGACTAAGCAGTATTTCACCAAATACCTTTATTATTTTCTGGGGCTCCTCTGCATTGTGTGAAACCTCCAAGGTTATTTGAGATCAGACGTGGAAGGAAAATGGACACATTTGAGGCACGAGCTGGGAGGAGTTTTTCAGAGGCTTTGCTGCATAAATGAAAAACTTGAAATTCTATTTTCCTGGTGCTTGGGTTATGCTTTCAGAGACTTTTGATTACTCCTTATTACTCTAAAAAATACCTGTAATGAAGGTAATGTGAAGGTAACCACAGATATGTGAAATTCTGTGTCTTGTGTCTTGAAAAAACATCTTTAGGATCAAACCCATGAACTTCTACATTTCATAGGTAAGGATTTGATTCTACAGCATTACCCTGAATGGAGGGGAAATCACTTCTTTCTGCTGGGTTAAGACCACAAAGAGTAGGGTTGGTTTAACCACAGCTTTGTAAGATAACAGCATTTTTAAATGTTTTAAAAGTTTAACTTTCTCTGATGAAACTTGAATATCCACTCCTTGGGTAAACGTTTAAGTAGCACAGTGTTGTGCTGAGGCAAGGAGAGGAAGATTGAGATGGAGGCCCAATTGTTGCAGAGCTCTGTATCCTAAAAACATTTCCCCGCTGTCCAAACCCAGCTTCCTGTGCAGGCTGACTTTATTCCTTACAAGCACAGAATCCTGGAATGCTTTGGGTTGGAAGGGCCCTTAAAACTCATCCAGTTCCAAACCCCTGTACCAGTGATGCCTTGGGAAGGCTGAGCTGGAACAGAGACTGGGCAGAGCCAGAGAATAGAGATTTACTGAAAGGCCTTTAGGGTAC
The DNA here is from genome assembly GCF_021018805.1 of Prinia subflava. Classification (NCBI taxonomy): domain Eukaryota; kingdom Metazoa; phylum Chordata; class Aves; order Passeriformes; family Cisticolidae; genus Prinia; species Prinia subflava. Next base: position 1,744,638 of record NC_086255.1, on the reverse strand, counting down.
ACCTTGGGCAGGGCAGAGCCTGGCCAGGGTTACACCCAAAGTGAACCCAAAGTGGTCACAAAATGGACAAATGGTCACGAGGTCTCACACTTTTCTAAGTTTTGGTCCATTTGCACATTGGGGTTTAATTGTGCAATTCCAGCTCCAGGCTGTGAGGTCCCATCCTTCTTGTTCCTCCCTGCAGCCACCCTTGTTTGTGCTTTTGGGCTGAAAGTTGTCCTTGGTGTGCAGCAGGAGAAGGATTTGTTTTGTGTCCCTGCTGTGTGCAGAGCTGAGTGACCCTGAGTGTGAGCTCAGAGCTGCACCCTGGGCAGCACAGAGCCTGAAATACAGGGAAGAGAAAACTTAAGGCATCACCAAGGATACTATCCTGGTTTTTTTCCACTATCCCAGGTTGCTCCACCCTGGCCTTGGGCACTGCCAGGGATCCAGGGGCAGCCACAGCTGCTCTGGGCACCCTGTGCCAGGGCCTGCCCACCCTGCCAGGGAACAATTCCTGCCCAAGATCCCACCTAACCCTACATTCTTTAGAACCATTCCAGCTTGTCCCATCACCAAACCCAGGAGTATCCACGTGCACAACAGAGCAGGGCTGAGGGTGTCGAGGGAGGACACAGCATCAGCACCAACCCAGAGCCTTCCCAGCTCCTGAAACCTCCACTGCAGTTTTCCAGAATGCTCTGTGGCCGTGGGACGGTGCCTGTCCCCAGGTGCTGCCCTGTCCCTGCCCCCAGGACACAGAGCAGCCCCCAGACACTGCCCTGAAGAACTGCAACTCTTTTATGGCAGGCAGAATAAAGCAGGATTTCACAGTCACTTGTCTTTGCAGTAAGCAGGTTCTCACTTCCCCCAGCACCCCCCAGGGGCCACGGCTACTTCAGGTGCACTCCTCTGTTTATGGCCCTGCAGCAGGATCAGTTTTCCCTAAATCCCCTAATTCTGGCTCCTGGGCTGGATTTGCCCAGCCAAGAGTGACTGAGGATGGCCCTGTGATTAGGATAATTAGCTCATTTGTGTTTTGCCCCCTCTCCACGCTCCTGCTGGACCCCCAGGGTCAGGTTGGATGTGTGGGGCTGCTCTCCATCCCTGCTTCTTCCCTGCTCTGCTTCCCATTCCCAAACCAGTGATGGCACAGGTGGCACCCGCTGCCTTTTTGTGCTTTTGTTACTAAAATTCTCTTTAGAATCGTGGACTAGAGCACGAGTTTGATGAGGAGAGGCTGAGGGAGCTGGGAAGAGGCTCAGCCTGGAGCAAAGGAGGCTCAGGGGGACCTTGTGGCTCTGCACAGCTCCTGACAGGAGGGGACAGCCGGGGGGGTCGGGCTCTGCTCCAGGAACAGGGACAGGAGGAGAGGGAACAGCCTCAGGCTGGGTCAGGGGAGGCTCAGGATGGACATTAAGAAAGATTTCATGACTGAAAGGGCTGCCCAGCCCTGGAGGGATTTAAAATCCATGCGGATATGGCACCTGGGGACGTGGGGCACTGGTGGAGTCACTGAGGAACAGTTGAACTTGATGATCTGAGCAGGTCTTTTCCATCTTAAACAATTCTGGGATTCCATCCTGGTGTTTCTGAAGCAGAATTGAGGTTTCTTGCCAGCACTGACCCTGTGGCCTCAGTCCACAGCAGCTCTGCCATGAGGAATATTTATCTTTCCCATACCTGTGAATCACCTGTGGAAAAAAAAAAAATCACAAAAACTGACTTCAAAACTCCCCAAACCATTTTAACTTTGAAAACCAATTGTGCAAATTTTGATTTTCCTGCATGGCTCTGCTTATAACACCGTAAGACACTTTCTCTGTCTTAAATCCTCCAAATTCCAGCAAATAGCATTAAAAAAGGGGCGTGCACGAGGTGCACCCCTTAGCTGCTGCTGGTACAATGGAATGAGGCTGTGTTTTGTAAATGAGCGTGCACAGCCCTTACGTGATTTATTTTATACCTCCAGTAAATTTTCTTGCAGGAGATTTTATGGTGCCTGGTTGAATCGTGAATGTTCAGTCAAACCTTCCTCCAGCCGAGGCAAATAGAAGCCAGATCTGCAGAGAGAAAGTAACAAGGAGTTTTTGTTAATGTGTATTCCTGCCCCGAGTAAAAGAACAGTAACTCTACCCTAATGAAAATTAAATTTACTACCTTTTGTTTGTAGTTGTGTCTTAAAAAAACCCAAAGGCGCACACCCTTGTTAATCACCATGAACAGCTCTCTTCAGCCAGCAGAATGACAAAAGAGCACTAAAATGCTCTGGCTGGATTCCAGGTGGTTTTGTTTTGGTTTTTTTTTCTTTTTCCCTGGACTTTCCAAAGAAAATTCACACAACATGCTTTTTCCGCGTGTTTTTCCATGATTCATAAACCCGCTTTTATCCAGTCCATGAAAGGACCTCTCTCCATTATGCAGACCAGAGCTGACACCTTTATGTGCAAAATTGCTGGAGCATTTACACCACTATTCATCAAGGCAGTGTCTGTGCTCCAGGAATATTCCAATCACCTGGCACAATCACTTTCACACACATTCACAAATTCTTGGAAGACGGCGTTGTTGTAACACGTAACAAAACATAACAACCACTCTGCTACAGGGCCAGGCATCCAGAGAGCTGCTCCTGCTTTCTTAGTCGTGCACAGGAATTCCAATTAACCAGTGCCACCATATTATTGATGGAATATTGAATAATAAGGGATCTGTGGAAAACTGAGGGTATCAATTGGTTCAGGAAATTGCTAATAAATATAGTTTTTATTCCCAAAATGACCAGCTGAAATCCAGCCTGTGCTGCTGGAAGTTGCACTTACCTGGCTGGTTGTACGTGGCCTGTAAAAGAGGAATATTCATTTTTTCTCTCTTTGTTGTAAAATATTTAATCACCATCCCCTGTCAGAAGTTTTCCAGAGAAGTGTCCAAGGCCAGGGTGGACACTGGGGCTTGGAGCAGTCTGGGACAGTGGGAGGTGCCCTGCCCATCACAGGGGGAGGATCTGGAAGAGGTTTAAGGTCCCTTCCCACCCAAACCACCCTGGGATTCTGAGATTCCAGGAGCTGCACACCCAGCTCATCAGGTGATTGTAAAAAACCTGAATTATTCTGCAGTGCTGGGGTGGTCAGCACCTCCCTGGCAGGTGATATTATACCCCATGGGATATGTCTTGGCCACCCTCAGATAGGATAAGATTTGGATTTTCTGTATGTAGAGGAGGCAGGTATTTAACTTTCAAAATCGCCGTCAGGTGAAAAAACATCTATTTCCATGTGGATTTTCACTGACTGTACTTGCAAAGATTTTAAAAAATTGCCTAAATAAGTATTTACATGATACTGTAACCCAGAATGGTTTCAAAGGAGCCTTTATGATCTGTCAGGTCAATAATCTGCATTTTTAAAAGTCCCTGAATACATATTTGCATGATCTGTATTTCAAAAGCTCTAGTAAATATGTATTTGCACAATAGACCATAACAATCTCTTTTAAGCCATCGTGGTCTATATATAGTGTTAATCCTCATATATTCCAAAGGAGTTTTATTTTCCAAAATAGCTTTTATTAACAAGATGTTCAGATGCTGCCGTTCTGAGGGCGATAGAAGGATGTAATCAAAAGGGATGAGGGCGGCTTTTCATGCAATTAAAAACTGATTTAAAAGTTAGGCCAGCAGTGAAAGGGAGCACTTGGGTCCAGCCCCCCTTGCAGCCCACAGACTTTTCCTAGAAATCTCCTTTTTTGTGGAAGAGAGAAACAGGGCACCAAGGCTTTGAGATGGAACATCACAGCAACCAATTTAGGAACCCGAATGTTTTTACACCAGGCTCTGCTTTGACAAATGTGCTGCTGTTTCCATGTCCCCCTGGAAAGAAAGATTGGAAATCTGCTTTTCCAGAGGCAGGGCTGGCTGTGGGATGCTCATATCTAATGGTGTTCTCTGGCTGGCAGTGCCCAAGGCCAGGTTGGATGAGGCTGGAGCAGTGGGAGGTGTCCCTGCCATGGCAGGGGTGGCACTGGGTGGGTTTGAGGTCCCTTCCCACCCAATCCATTCCATTTCTCTGGGATATGATCAGGTCCAGGCCATGATCAGGTGCAGGTTTTCTCCATTTCTTCAGCGGGTTGGGCTGGAGGATCTCCAGAGGTTCCTTCCAGCTTGAACTATTCCTGATTCTGGCCAGACATAAATGACCAAATTCATCATTTTTAGTCACAGCTGATAATGGGCATCACAGCTGACAATGGGAGCTGGGTTTTTTAGGAGAAAGCTACATCTATTAAAATTAGGAATTCCTCATTCCAGCCAGCTTTGCTTTTCATGCATTTGAGCCTCTTAAACACAAAGGTTTTGTTGGTTTTGTTTCTTTTTAAAAAACATTTGGCTATTTTTTGAAATTTTGGGTCTTGTCCTGGCTTCAAATCCTAAAAGAGATTTTTCTGTCACTGTGACAAGACCTCAGTTTTCACTTTCAATGCATTGAATATGATAATTTATGTATAATTATGTTATCAGACACAGAGCAGAGGTGAATGTTGTTTTATCACTGCTAAGAGTATTATTGTGGAATTGTCAATATCCTGGTTGTAACAACACCTGCCTTTAAATATCCAATCCCGAACTAACTCTGCTTTCTGGAGCAATCAGAAATTATTAGATATATAAAATTATGGGGGTTTGATGATTTCATTTGTCTTTGCTGTGAACAGATATTCCGTTTCTCCAGCTACTTGAGTTATTTTTTCTTATTTTCATATTTCTGGAATTAACTTCTCGTGGTGCCACAGCTTCAGTCTGAGTGCTTCACTCCCAGCTCTGTGAAGACCACAACTTTTGGTTGTGGGATGGCAAAACCTGAATAAATAAACCCAAATAAATAAATCTGAATAAATAAACCTAAATGAATCTAAGTAAAGATTTTGGCCACTCTGCCTCCACCCCAGCTTTTCCTGCTCCTCCTCCTCTCCCGGGCATCTGGTGCAGGTAAGGGAAGGAGCCTGCACATATTGTTTCTGTTTGCAAAGGAAATACACCCTGCACTTTCCCTGAACATAAATTCAGCCAAAGTGGTATGGCATTAATCAGGTGCAGAATCTGGAAAAATCATACCGAGACTTTGTGTCTTATATTAAAAGCAGCAACTTAGGGCTGGCCAGTTTGCTTATTGAAAATGTTTTATTAACACTGTACCTTGCAGAAAGGGAAGAAATGGACAAAATGAGATTATTTCTCCATCCACCCCCCGCTCAGATTTTCTGCATAAACAATTTGGAGCACGAACTGTAAAAATAAACAGGTTGGTGCTGGATCCTACACGGAGTGTAAGCCCCACAGATCCTGGGGAAATGGCAAAACAGTGCTGGGTATTTCCAGACTTAGAAGGGTTCCTCACATAAATCTGAGTCAAAGATTAAACTCAAGCTTCCTGAAGCTCACCTGGCTTTCTCTGCAGGGCTGTGAAACAGCACCTTGGCTTCTCTGTGTTTGGGTTTGGATCACACCGAGGCACAGCAGAAAATCCCCCCTGGTCCAGCATCATCCCAGCCCCGGGCAGAGCAGAGGCAGCAGCCCCAAACATACACTCCTACAACATCCCTCATTTTCCCTGCACTGATAATTGCCCATTAACATAATGCAAACTGAAACCCCTTTCCTAATGCCAGAGCACAAAGCTTTCCTTGCTCCATTAAAAAGACAATTTTGCCCGTGCAGTAATGGAAAACGTCAGATTCAAAGAGGAAAGTGGGTGCCTCTAAGTATTTCATATTTTACAGGACTATGTTTTAAATGAAATACTGCCTGACAGATAAATTACTCTGGCTTTGCATACGGGCCTGGCTGATTTAGTGCTACCAGCAGTGCAGATGGTTGGCGACAACTTTGTAGGTGCTTGAACATCTTAGTACACGAGTGCAATTCTTGCACTAATGCAAACCACTTGTGGAATGACCCCTCCTATGTAATGTTTTCCATTGAGAGAACTGATTTGGACTTCCAGAGGAAAAAAAAATGTAATATACAAATTACTCCAGGTAACCCAGAGCCTTTAAAAAGAAAAGAAACGCAGTAATATCTGCTCTCAGCAACCACAGTTTAATGAAAACAGAAGTCTGAAATGGTCTTTCTAAGTTTCAGAATTACAACAGGTCCCTGCTTATTAGCAGAGCGGTTGTACCAGCAATTTGTTTTTGTAATTATGTTCTTTGTGGTCTACACAGTTTTCAAATAGTGATGCTGAAAGGACAGCTGGAAATACTGCGAGTTGCTTACCTAATCCCCAGTGAGAATAAAAATAGATAACAGTAAATGAGACTGTGTGGGGGGAGCTAAATTAACAGGCAAAGCTGAGGGGTTTTTTTAAAGACACAGTATACTCCAATGTATGCATTAAAAGATGGAGATGAAATGTATTAAATATCAGTAGGAATACTCGGCCCTTTGATGACTTGAACGAGGAGCAGAGCTCATTCCCTGGCTTAAAACACCCCGCTCTTGTACAAAGCAAATAATGAGCTTGACCACAAAATGTTGATATTTCCCATGGAGAAGGGAACACCGAGGCAAAAATGGTTGGAAATGGAGCAGCGCTGGTCCTCCTTCCTAAGCTTGTGTTTATTCTTCAAAGAAACTCGCAGGTTCCTGTGTAAACGGGAATTTGACTGGGCTTCAAAGCGGCCCCTGCTCCAGCAGCAGCGTTTTCCCTGGCACCGGGGAGCTGTGCTCACAGCCTGGCTGGGGATGGGAGGCTGCGTCCCACGGGGGACCCCAAACGCTCCTTTTTAGAGAAACTCAGCCAGCTGCAGGAAATCTGTGAGTGTGAGAGCTCCAGCTTGAGGCCTGCACAGCCACACGAGCAGGCGCTGCTGGGGTGCCCTTCCTTTGGTTTTCCGAGCACAGCCTCCCTGGTTTCACTTCAATCTGTCAGGATTGCCTCGGCACTTGCCGGCGGTATTTAAATCTCCTCAAAGCTTCGCTGTTGAAGGACAGAGGCCACCTGTAGCTGCACGCTGTGGATGCACCTTCCCTCCACGAACCAAGGGCCACCAAGGCTTTGAAATCCGAGATTAACAAGGATTTTTACCTGCATTTGCGTAGCTAACAAGCGAGCCAGGCTACTGGCGGGTATCAATCAGCATTTCATTATGCCATTTCGCATTAGCCGAGGAGGTGACCTGCACTATTCCCTCCTGCAAAGCAACAGCTCCGAGCTGTCATTTCCTTGAAGCTGCAAAGGTAAAGGCCTGATGGAGCAGGGAGCTGACATTTGCTCGGGGAAGCTCGCAGGAGCAGCGGGCAGCTCCCAGCCCCGCGCCTGCCATGGAAAGCCAACCCTCAGCACTCGAGAGTTTCTCCTCCTGACATCCCCTTTCTTCTTGCAGATTCCTCCCAGGTCTGGGAGGGAAGAGCTGGGCTGCACGAAATCCAGCTGCCCAGAGCAGAGCCAAGAGGAAATTCGTGTTTCACCAAAAGCAGGAGCCAAGCGAGCCTGCGGCGCGTGCTGGGCTCAGCCTGGGTGCGCTGGGGTTGTGTGAGGAGAGTCTGGGCTCACACACATCCATGGGCTGAGCTGGAGGGAGGTCCTGATCCACAACCAGCTGAAATCAAAGGAAAGGCTGACCTTGGCTTGAAGAAAGTCCCTGAAACAGCGCTGTTAAGTGAATTATTTTCTGAATGCATCCAAAAGGTCAGTGAGTGGTTGCCTTTGGAAATGATTCCTTGGAATTGTTCAGTGGCTCTCTGCAGGTCCAGGTGTTCTGAGAAGCACCAACAGGACCTGTCTGTGGTTTTATACCCCCAGGTTCCTCTAGCTGAATTCATCCATCCCCCCTGATCCTGGCAGTTAATGAATTGTCTGCCACAATAAATGAAATCCCTCCATATCCCTAGAGATGGGGAGGGGAGTGTTTGCTCCTGGGCTGTAAAATTTGGCTGTGTGGGAAGGGGGTCTTCTGTGGGTTTCTTTTTTAGTACTGAGTGAGTCAATATAAAGTGTGGTGTATTTTCCTTAAGGACTTGGTCTCTGTATCCCAGGCCAGGCAAGAACAGAACAAGAGGGAAGTCACTTGGTTTTGTGCCTGGAGTGAGGCTTAAGCTGTTCAAGGCCAGAATAAACATGAAGCAAATGAAAAAAAATGCAAAAGGAGAGAGGTGCTGTGGTTTAGCAATGAGCAGAGCTTGGAAGAGGAGGCTCAGTTGCCTCCTCCTGGGAATGCCTGGGCTGCCATTCCTGCTGGCATTGCCCATCTTCCCAGCTCCAGGCAGAGCTGTATCCTCAGCCAATTTTCTCCTGTTCTAGGGATCTCCATCACAGCTTGTTTCCAGCTCCATCCTGATGCACCTTGCTGGGAGCAGCTGAGTGTTCCTGATCACCTCCACAAACCTGGAGCTGTTCCACCTCCTGGCCTGGCTCCAGGTGGCAGGATGAGGTTTTATAGAATTATGGAATCACAGACTGGTTCGGGTTGGAAAGGATCTTGAAGGAAAGGATCTCATGGCATTCCACGCCATGAGCAGGCACAAATTCCCCTAGCCCAGGTTGCTCCAAGCCCCATCCAGCCTGGCCTTTAATCTTCCAGGGAGGAGATAACTCCAGCTTCTCTGGGCAATGTGTTCCAAAACCTGTTCCACAACTTCTCTGGGGAACCTGCTTGGTCTATACTAAAAATGACTTTTAAACTGTGTTTTGTTGTGACCATTTCCAATCCTGAGCTTGTTTGTACTCTCAAAAAGATCACAGACTAAGCATAAATACAAGTCTTAAAATTAGCAAAAAGATGAAAATCGGTAAAAACCTAAAATTCCAGTATTGATAGTATTGAAAACTGATTTGTGAGATGAAATTTCAGTCATACACCTTATACCAGCAGGTATATGCAAAATTATAGATTATGCACAGTGATATAGAATCTCCCAAAGGCACATTTATCCTGGATATTTAGTCCACTGAGCTGAACTATTATGAACATTTCAGGGGAAAAAAAGAAAGCCCAAACACATCCTTCTCTTTCCTCTGAAGTGCCATCAGCAGAACAGCACAGTCGATGGTCAGAGGGTGGCAGCTCCAGAAGAGAGGCAGTCTGCATGTTCAAAGTGAAAAGGATTTTCAGGATTACAGACTGATTTCTCATTTCCTCCTCATTTGCAGCTCCCCCACAAAAGGGAGATGGCAGCAAAAGGGGCTTCTCCCTCCCTCTGGTTGAGAAACAAAGTGCAACAGCTGCTGAAGTTCCCCCGACAAAATCAACCTTCATTTGGACACCAGCATAAAGTTCAGGAAAACCCTTTTACTGGTAGCTGATTTTAAATTTTGACCATATTTCTTATTTCTCTGCTGCAGCCTCCAGGCCATGACTCTGTGAATTCACTAAACAAAATCTGAAATCACAGGCTGACAACAAACTGAAGAAATGGGGGAGTTGCTAAGGTGCTACTGTGGCACATCCCCACAGCTCAGGATGCTTCAGAGTCCTTCAGTGGCTCCAGTTTTGGGGGAACACCTTCCTAGACTGCTCAGAGTACAGGCTGGAAATTGCAGGGAAATGCAGGCTCCAGCTCAGGTGTGATCCCCATCCACACAAGGTTATCATAGAACCACAGAAACCCCCAAGGATCACCCAGTCCAGCTCCTGGCTCTGCACAGAACCGCTCCAAGAATGCCACCACGTGCCTGGGAGCATTGTCCAAACATTCCCTGAACTCTGGCAGGGTTTACACCACAACCACTGCCCTGGAGAGACCCTTCAGTCTGTGGGATGAGCCTTTCCCTAACCTTTGGGCTAATATACGGAATCTCCATAAAAATCCTTTCAAAATCGTTGAGCAGGAGCAGTCTGGGCTGTGGGGTGAGCCTGGGGGGGCTCAGTGCCCTCCACCCCTGCCTGGATGGGATCCTGGGGACCCGGAGCTGTGCTCAGCATCCCTCGCTGCAAACCCCAGGGTGCTGCCACCCCACCGAATGGAAGAGCTCAGAGTCACAAAGGGGACAAAGCCCGAGCCGGGACCGCCACCCCACAGAATGGAAGAGCTCCGGTTTACAAGGGGATAAAGCCGCAGCATCCCCGGGGGCAGCGCCTGCTGTCACCCCGGGTAGAGCCTGGGGACAGGGAGCGGCTCTGCAGCCGGGTGCTGCGGGGGAAGGGGGTGGCTGCCTCCCGAGGAATCGCTGCTTTTCCCGGCAGGAGCAGTGCCGCTCCTCCGGTGCTGTGCCAGCTCCCCATCCATCTGCGGGTGCAGCCCGTGCCAGCGGCCGGGCAGGGTGGGCCATTACAGGGAAAACTCCACGGCATCATTAAAAAAAAAAATTAAAACCCCTCCAAATCGTGTTTTTCCCTGCTACTAGGATTTTTCCCCTCTCCTGTTTAAAGTTCCCTGGTGGGTTTAATCATATTCACGAGCTTGGTCAATTTAGGAGATTTTTGGGAGGGAGGGAAAACACTCAAATTTTTTTTTTTTTTGGCTTTTAAAACCAAAGAGAAATATTGGCAGCTTTGCCAACTGCCAAGCAGGTTTTCCCAAGTTCTCATAGCTGTACATTATGTGGCTCTGTGACTGGAGCAGGCTCCAAGCCCGACTTCCAAACGACCTGGAAAGGGTCCTAAACCAATGTGGCTGCAGGCAAGTGGGAGCTCAGCTCAGTGGATGCTGCAGCACTGGAGGAGACAGACAGGAATCCCAAATTGTCAAATCTGCCTCACCTCCAAAAGGCAGAAAAACTCACAGACTCCAGGCTTGTAGTTTTAAAGGTATTTAGTGACGTTGTTTTCCTGGAGATGTCTGGGTAAGGCTCAGCGTAAAGCTTTTTCACCCAAAAATAATAAAAAATAAGAAATTAAAAAAAAAAAAAAAGAAGAAGTGAAGTTATTCTATCATCTTGTTATCTCGGTGGGGAAAAAAAAAGATGTGGTAAATACACGACAACAATTGCTTTTTACCTTTCCATCAGTCCAAATATTGAATCTCACCCTGGCTGAGTCCCAGATGGTGAAGCATTTAACTTCATTTTCTAACCTCTTTTGGGGCTCCGTTTAATTTATTAAGAGGTTGCTCTCAGGACAGATCACGCGACACGTGGGTGTAAATTGAGCCCGGAGTATCTGTGATTTACTAACTGGGTGACTCGGGAGCTCCGAGGTGGCGGCTCCGCAGCACAGGAGCTGCCAGTGTGTGCTGGAGGTTTGGGGAGGGCAGGGGAGAGCCCCACACCTCCAGGATTTCCTTGCCCACCGTGGTGTCACATCTCAGGGCTCCTGGCTGCCTCTGCTCTGAGCTGTGCAGCCAGCTCAGATTTCAGCTCCTTGCACAGCCTCGGGCCTGGCCTGGGAGGGAATTGCCGAGGTCACCGCTCTGATGAGCACCTTCAGCTCCTCCACACACAGGTCAAGCTGTATTCCCACTTTTTCTTCTCCTGTTGAAGGAATTCCCCATCTTTCCTGGCCCTGCTGCTGCCTGTTGAGCTGAGTGTGTACCAGAGCTGGAAATCAGCAATAAATCCTTGTTTTCTGGGCTTTTAATGCTTCTTTAAGTGTTGCTCCTTCCAGGGCACTGCACCATCCCCTGCTGCTGTCCCATCACAGGCTCCTCAGGGTCACCTGCTCCTCATGGCTGTGACACCACCAGACACACTGGGGTCACCCTGCCAGTTCCAAAATCCAGGGATTACCATCTGGATAATGCACTCCACGGGAATAGAAGCCCTTCAAGGAATGACCACCAATCCCAGCACCAGTGCAAGAGCATCAGCTCCCCTTCATTGCAGGGGGCTGTGCCCAGCACAGCTCTGGGATAGAGACTGGGAACCTCCAGGCTGCTTCCCAGGGGAAGGAAGAGTGACCAGTGACCTCAGTGCAAGTGAAAGGAGCGGGATGTTTTCCAGGGAGAGCTGGTGGAGATGATGGAGTTGTTTTATTGTAGCTTTTGGAAAGCTCTGGGGCTGTGGTTATTAATTTATTATTGTGTGAATTGCAGCTGTTTTACCCCCTGTCAGGAAGAGCAGCCACTCTCTGAGACTGGGAGTGGATGGGTTTGGAGCTGCTGGTGCAGGAACATCCACCCAGGCTGGTGGCCTTGGCCAACGGGGACCCAGGGCGATCTGGGATTTGGCATTTGGAATTTGGAATATGGGCTGGATCTCCACAGCTGGGGGGAGCTGAAGAGCTGCTGGAATTGCTTTGGATTGAACAAACCTCCTGCTCCGAGGCAGGGCAGGGGCTGTGGCAGGGGAGTGCAGAGACCCAGCAGATGTTTGAGGCCAGTCATTGTACGTGACCCCACTCCCGCCTCGCTGCCCTGCCCGAGGTGTTTCTTTAGAACAGAGATAAACTCCTGCTCCCGGCTCCCTGGGATGGGTTGGCTCCTGAGGTCTTCCCAGGAGCTCCCACAGCTAAACCCAACCCTCCCACCCTGGAGCAGCACCTTGATCTGGCCTTTTGCACGGCAGCCCCGTTGGTTTCCCCTGCCCACTGCTGGTACTCGATGTTTAAACCAATTACACAGACATTTAAGGCTCTTTCACATGCCAGCACATGGCCCTTGTAAGCCTGCAGGGTTGGGGGCAAGCAGGGGGGTGTTGGCTTTTGCGAGCAGTGTGTACATTAATTCCAAGCTAAAGAGCTGCAGTAAATCACTTAATGCCTGAATCGAGTCAGTTGTTGTTGTTTTGGTGAATTGGGACCATATTGGGGACTATAATAACCTAATAATGGACAGTGCAGGCATAGACCACACTGTAATGTATATTGTAGGGAATATGGTAATAGTCTGAAATGGCAATTCTCCTAAATAAATAGCACATCAACTTACTTAAACCTAATCATAAATGGGACAAATTGGACCCATGTGCAAACAGAAACCTGAGCAGAACGCAGGAGTTAAAGAAGCCATTGTTTCCCAGGCTGACCCTGGGCAGAGAAAGCCTGTGTCGGGTTACATCTGTTAAAATGATTCTAATGCCAGCCCAGTATTTTAATTATAAATATATAAAACGTTTAATAAGAAGACATTCTGGGCTCTCTAAGCCTTTAAAAACTGGATGTGGGCGGGGTGGGTAGAATGGTATTCCATGTGCCCCAGACAGAGTGCCAGCGTATAATGATTGAATGTTTTCCTGTAATAAATTGAAAAAATCTGGTTTGTAAGAATGGATCCAAATCACTTGGCATTAGAAAGGTAATTTGTTACCTAGCTTCCTCTTGGAAACGGACTGCTTCCAAGTTTGCTGGAACTTAGCTTCTAGGGACTGTGATGTCCAAAAAGAGAAAGAAAGAGCAACCAGGATGCTCAGGGCTCTGATGTTAAAACACACACACGCTGTTTTTTCTGCCTCTCTTTTTTTTTTCTTCTCAGTTTTCCAGTCCTCCCTCTCATGGCTCCAAACACAAGATTCAGCAGCCAAAAAAAGAGGGGGAAAAAAAAAGAGGTTACTCAGGACAAAAGCCAGATCTATAGCCACCTTCTTTGTACCTTTCCAAATCTCAAGCCTGCTTAATTATGATTAATTGCCACATGGATAATCAGATACAGTTTCAAAAGGTTGGAGATGACAGTCCAAGGACACCAGGGAAGAAGGAAGGTTTGCCTTTGTTACAAGCAAAAAAAAGAAAAAGAAAAAAATATATATACCAGGTCCCTTCCTCAGCCCATAACCTTTTCTTATTTTAACAATTCCAAACGGAATTAATACCATCAGTATATTGTTCCTGCTCCTGGGAATTGAACTTCAACTGTACAATTTCTGCAGCTGTCAGTTTTTGCAGCCCTCCTGTCAATAACGCAATGTTGGGGTGCCCTTCTTCTTGAATGAAAGCAGTTTCAAGTTTCTGCTTTATGTCTGTGCTTTCTGGGTGGTGTGACATGATGAGAAAGTATAAAAAATAATAACAGCAGTTAAAAAGCTTCCACTCTTGACTTAACTGGATCAAATGTAATAGACTACAGTCTTTTCTCCTGATTTCCTTTGCTTGTTTTAGAAAACACTGTGAAAAGTGCAGGAGATTTTGTCTTGCCAGCTCTTTCCTCCATTTAAAATCCCTTTGGCTAAGTCAAGGATCACAGTATGTCATTTCCAGCCTAACAGAAGTGCTGGGCCTTGTTCAGCTCCTATTACTAGGAGGCAAATCCCTAGGTTGCAGGCGCCAGTGTTTCTGCCTTTGGCTCCATTCCCAGTATTGTTTCCTTCATTACATTCCAGAGTGCCTCTCAGCCAGTTAATGTTTGCACTGGGAGGTCCAAATATCCAGCAATCAGCACTGAACTTTTCTCTTTTTTGTTGAGAATTGCAGGTTTCAAATGCAATCACTGGCTTTAAAGAAAAACTTACAGGTGAACACAACAGCACTAATTTCCATTTTATTCACTAACAGTTATATTTTCGGCAGTTTCTCCATATGCACTGGTAAAATGCCCTCAGAAGATGTCTGGTTTTTCAGATCCTGTACAGGCTGGAGTTGTTTAGGAATTTTGGGGTAAGGGCAGCCCTCTGCCCATCTCTCCCACCCCAAAAGCCCCATCAGCACAACCCCCGTGCTTGGGCATTAATGCTGGAAATTCTTCCTAATAACACAAATACACCCTTATTTTTCTTTCAAGCATGCAGAAATATATTTTAGTGGCTGAAGAAAGTGGAGGCAATAATTTAGGTGGTGTGAAGGGTCAGTGTCAGGCTCGGCCCTGTGAGGTTTGGATTCTAAATTACTTTTTGGTATAATTTTATTTTCTCTTGGTGTCATTTAATTGATAGGGCAAGGACAGCTTGCAGCCTTTTGTGCTGTTTTAAGCATTGGGAGGCATGGAGAGTTGTTTTTTCCTATGAATATTGAATATTTTCCCACGTGTCTGCTCATGGGTGGCTCCATGCTCCATGAGCAGCACCCTGGATTCTCCTGCCACCTGAAACTCCTGTAAACAGCAAGGAAACTTCCTCTAAATGACAGAGGAAAATATCTTTATTTTCAGAAGCCGTGCCAGGCTGCACCTCAGGCAATTTGAATTGTACTATAGGAACACTGTCAATAAGACAGCCCTGTAAAGTTTCTTTTCTCCAGGTTTACTACTGAGTTACGAGAACCAACCACAGGTCGTAGGCTCGATTACACAATTAAACAAATCCACAGCATTTCCTCGCGGGGAAACGAAAAAAAAAAACAAAGATAAAATAAAAAATGCGTCCAGGTTGGGAAATCCTCAGTGTTTTCCACAAGGCCTCCAGCTATGCTTCCACCCATGATCATATGTCATATGGATGGTGTCACCGTGTCCTAAGGGTGCTCGCTGCAGCGATGAGATCGGATTCAGGGAAGTGGATATGCTCAGGGAGAATACTAATGCTAACTCAGCCTAAATAACAACACTGCCAAAGGAGGCAAGCAGGAGATGAAATACAGCGGATTTCAGGAGGCAACAAGCTCTCATTTATTAAGATCACAGGCATTTTACAGGTTACAAATCATAAAGCAGAAATAACTTCATAATATACAGGTCAGGAATGTGCCTGGGATATTGAGGAACTATTTCCTTGGCAATAATCTGCCAGAGATAGTCAGGAGCGTGCGTTTTCTGGCACAACAAATCACTGCTGATTAATTTTGTCTGCCTTTGTCTCCGAGAGGCGACGAGACACTCGAGTGTGTGTTCTGCACTTACTCCGCTTCCGCGCTATTCTTCCTCGGCGCATAATTTTTTGCAAGATAGGCCAAACACAATACTCTTTGTTTTACCCCTTTGACATCATTTTTGCCTGGGCACAGCCTGCCTGACTCAGTGAAGTCAGCAGAAGCGAGGCTCAGGCTCTCGTGGCAGCCCGGCCTGGAGGGGGATGCTGGTGTGAGCACAGAGAAGGATTTTTGGGAGAGGAGCAGCCCCTCTGCCAGCACTGGAAAAATGCACCCAGGGAGGAGGTGCAGAAGGGTCCTTCACCATGGACCTGCAGCAGCAACAACAAATTGGAAACTTTTTCCTCTCTGCTGGCACTCAGGGATAAATCCCAGCTCTGGTAGTGGAAATTAGAGCAAGGAAAGAAACTGGAGTTTCTTGCTGGAGGAGCAGCAGAAGCAGGGCTGGATGCAGCTGGGAAGATGTGGGAAGGGCTGGACAGCACTGTGGCATCTTCCCCCAGGCTTTATTTATTGGATCCTGGAGCCAGCCAAGCTCAGCCTCACACAGGAACCTCACAGCATCCCTGGAAGGAAAATACACGTGATAAACACCAAAGGCAACATCAAACCCGACAGCTTTCCTAACATTAACTTGATATTCACCACTATAAACATCAACAGATCAGAAATGGAGTCTCTCCAAAGCAGGTGCAAACTTCTCCAGGCAGCCCGTGCTGGTGGTGTGACAGCCCCCAGTTATTGTTGGAGTGTTCTCTCCACTTCCCCAGAGTTTCAGTGCTTTGATAAAGATTTCCTATGCCAGACTGGTAATAATGAACCACCCCGAAAGAGAGAATGTTCTGGAAGTGAGAGAGGTGTGTGGTGAGTCTGGGCTCAGGAGGAGCTGGGCAGGTAGAACTCACTGCTGTGACAGATGAACACCAAGCAGGAACATCCAGAGGAGGACGGGTTTGAAATGTGCTCATCAGAGAGGGGCACCCCCAACCCGGCCTTGGGCACTGCCAGGGATCCAGGGGCACCCTTTGCCAGGGCCTGCCCACCCTCCCAGGGAAGGATTTCTTCCCAATATCCCGTCTAATCCTGCCCTCTGGAAGTTAAACCTGCCCTCTTTCAGTTTTGATTGCCTCAGGTAGAGCAACATCTCCCAAAGTCACCTCCCACCTCCAATCTCCCAAATGAGAGAAAAATAACAAACCCCAACCCCGGATGGTGCTGCCCCAAAAACTGCAAGGGGGGAAGCCTCTTCTGCCACTGTGGGTGGCTGCAGTGATTCCTGGCTCTCCTACTTGCACTGGGAGAGTGGAGAATTTTTTTGTGGAAGGCTTTTCCTAGTGGAGCTGATGGAAACCTGGAGAGGTGGCTTGTTTCTCTCTTTACCTAATTTATCTTCCACAGGGCTGAAGCCATCATGGAAAATGGCTTTGCTGTTACTGCTTCTGTTGTCAATACTCGCTTCCTACTCACGTTCCCAAAGCTCCCATCTTCATCCTCATCCCTTCTTCCCTCCAGAATTGCAACCACACCAAAAACATGTTTGTAACATTTCTTGCCATTCCAAAAAAATCCAAAACAAACAAACAAACAAACAAAAAACACAACAACAACAACAAAAAAACAAACAAACAAACAAACAAAAAACCAAAAACAAAACAAAAAAACCCCCACCCTGAAAGAAAACAAACAGCCAGCAGATGTTGATTTTCTCACTTAAGTGCACATATTTTATAGTAATTCTCTCTGATTTTCTCCCAAGACACCCACCTGACCTTCCTTTCTCCCCAACCTCCCCCAGTAGTGGCCAAACACTTCCAGTCATGCAAGATTCAGCCCATGGAAATAAGCTGCAACTAAGACAGATTTCCCCTCTGACCTCAAGGCCCCCATGCACAACAGAACCCAAGAAATGTCTTAGCTAAAAGGAATGCGTTTTCCTTGGAATTTTAGACCCAACCAAATAAGTGCTACAAAGAGAAGTTTGTAATATTTTTTTCCTCTTTCACAAAACCACAAATAAAATAAAAGCGATTCGTTGGTTCTGAAAGGAAGAATGACAAAATGTGTTCTCCAAGAATTTCCGTGCAACTAAAAATGGAACGTCGTAAATATTTTTGCTTCTCTTTATGTAACTGTAAGTGATTTACAAGCGTGAATTAATTCTTAATTAATGCACTGCGATGAAGCAGAGATTAGTTAGCCCAGAATTTTTCAAAGTTGTCCACAGACAATTTGGTTGGGAGAGCACCTCCAGTTCTGATGAGAGCCCAAAATCTCTGTGGTAACTGAAACAATAACCTGTGGAGGAAAAGAGAAACTTTGGGAAACTGTTGGAATAAATTTTAGCTGCCTTTGCTGTCTGAAAAGGAGGAGGCTCCACATCATCCGAGCAGTTGGATTTCTGTGAGTTACTGATTCTTTGAGGGTCTCACGTCCAGCCAGGCCCAGTTTAGGCCCAGTTTAGGCCCAGTTTAGTCCCAGTTTAGGGTGGGCTGAGATGCAGAGACTGAACTGAGGTTTCCTGCTCACACCCCAACTCCTTTGCAAGACCTGGGAACAGAACTTCCCAGCCTTTCCCATCCACGAGGAGCAAAGCTTGGGCTTCTTGGTCTGGATTATTATTTTCTTTTTCAGATTAAGGAAAACAGAAATGAGAGAAAGAAACTGGGTGACTCAGGGCAACCTTTTTGCTGAAACACAGCTGCCCTTGTCCCAGGAACAGGATTCTTAGACACTGCATCCAAAATTTATTGCAAAATAAAACTGAAACTTTTAAAAACAGCCACGCTAAATGATGTTTCTCTTTTTTTTTTTTTTATGTGTATTTGTGAGGCTGTAGCCAGGATCAAGGGGAGGACTGGAAACTTGAGAGAAATGGAATTCTTGTGAAATTTTCAGGCAAATTTTGCAAACCCTCCCACGCTCTATTGACTGGGAAAACTTCAAAATCATTTGGTAGTTTTCAAAGCTTTGATGCTTCTGGACTTTCTGGCATTCCTTTGGTGTCAGGTCCATGTAACAGCACCCACACCACAGCCCTCAGGTGATGCTGTATTTTTCCTCTGGTGCTGCTGTGGGAACAGTGCAGGGAATCCTGTGTCCAACCACCCCAAATCAGGAAGCACTGTGGGCATGTGTGTGCCCACTCCTAAATTTAATGGTGCAATTTCTCCATTTTAGGGAAAACACTCCACAATTTCCTACAATATTTCTGCTTCCAAAACACAAGGTGGGGAGTCAAGCCTTAGGCCTGACCTGCAGAATTTTGGATTGCCACCTCTCTGAGATTAATAATTTATTTGTGGCTCGAACTTATGCCATGGGAATCAGGGAATGGTGTGGGCTGGAAGTGCCTTAAGCACCATCCAGTACCAACCCCTGCCACAGACAGGGGCACTTTCCACAGCCTGATTCAGGAGCTTTGCTGAGGACTGGCCTAATCCTAAAACTTGAGCTGCTCCTTAAATCAGGATAACACACTGGCACTACACAGTGCCTCAGAAAGAAGGGGAAAAAGGATAATATGGAACCAAGGAGTGCTTCTGAGGCAGCTTTTACCCACCCTGAGTTAAAGAAGAGAGATTTGGCTGTGACTGATTGATGTTTGCAACCTCCCCTTCCACAGCCACGCTCAGGAGGAACCACGTGCAGGAGGTGCACAGGGAGACAGCGCAGAGGAAAATGGGAGATGGGAGGCAGAGAAAGATGACCTGGTTTTGCTTCCAAGCTAATTTTGCATCACTTTAACTATATTTAGTCACATCTCTATTTAATAGGGCTGCAGCGGTTGGACTGAGATTTTTATTGTTGTTCTCTGAGTAATTTAAATTTCTAAGAGTTCGTGGTGGTGGTTGTTGTTGTTTTTCCAAAGGCTTCATGACCTTCTTCCATGAGTTTATTTTAGATGTGGTGGAATGTCCCAGAGAAAATTCCAAATGGTCCTTAATAGATGAAATGTTTCCAGAAAGGAGAAATTCTCAGTGGACTATGAAACTATTTTTCAATCATGGTGTATGGCACACAAACCACAGCTGAGGTTTTTTTTTCAGTAGGAAACTATTGCCCAGTGGGTTAAAAGAGAAAATAAAGGATAATGGGATTTTTCTGTAAGGCTGGAGCCGTTCACAGGGGTTTGCTCCCCACTAGATGTCACTGGAACTGTTTGAAATGTTTGGAACAAACAACCCCAAATTCCCCAGGTTTTGGGCTTCCTTACAAACATCAGACTTGGAGCAGGTTCTGTTCAAGCTCTGCTCTGGCACGGGAGCCTTGCAAGGGAATCCAGACTGGGGGATGTTAACTGTGCCAAGTTTGACATGGACTGGGGGAGAAGGAAGGCACAATTCATGAAGTTGGGCAACGTCCTTGGAGGTTTTGTCCTTGAGGAAATCCACCTGCAGACAAGGAGAGTGGCAGGACCAGTCACCATTTGGCTGAGGGGTCTTCAAAGGCAGAGCAGCGTCTGGCAAAAAACTGTGTGGCACCTTCTGCTGAGTCAGCAGTACCCAGGGCTGGGACAGCCACCCCGTGGGGTGCAGGTGACACTTGGGGGTCACCTGAGCCACCATGAAAACCAAAAACCTCCAGAAACTGGGAGAAGCTGTGCCCTGATGTGTTCCATGGCTGCACTCAGCTGCACTCAGCTGTTCTGATGTTCACCCCATGCCACAAAGGAAAACTCCTCAGATTATTAGGTCCACTATTTAAATTCTCCCTGAAGTTCCAATTGACTACAGGAATCTTCTTCCATTCTTATTCAAAATTCAGTTTAGTGTGATTATGTGGCCATGCATCAAATATGGCAGTATAATATGTCCTTTCATCTACTTGCCATAATACATCCCTTTTAGTGCCACATAAATCCCTGGAAATATCGCTGTCTTCTGCTCTTGAGATCCTTCATGTGCCTCTTTGCCTTACTGCCTTCCTCTCCTATTGTTTCTCCAAGCTGAATTAATTCCCTTTTTTCCCTCCCAATGTCGCTGCTCTGCTCTTGCTGCTGCTTCTGAGCAGGCACCAGTGAGAGCACAGCCCCTCCCAGTGCCACTACAGTCCTCCCAGTGCCACCACAGCCCTCCCAGTGCCACCATAGTCCTCCCAGTGCCACCACAGCCCTCCCAGTGCCACCAGAGCCCCTCTAATGCCACCACAGCCCTCCCAGTGCCACCACAGCCCTCCCAGTGCCACCACAATCCTCCCAGTGCCACCACAGCCCTCCTAGTGTCACCACAGCCCTTATAATGCCACCACAACCCTCCCAGTTCCACCACAGCCCTCCCAGTGCCACCAGTGTTCTTACAATGCCACCACAGCCCTCCCAGTGCCACCAGGGCCCTTCTAATACCACCACAGCCCTCCAAGTGCCATCAGAGCCCTTCTAATGTCACTACAGCCCTTCTAATGCCACCACAGCCCTTATAATGTCACCACAGCCCCCTCAGTGCCACCAAAGCCCTTCTAATGCCACCATAACCCTCCCAGTGCCACCACAGCCCTCACCACAGCCCAGTGCCAGAGAGGAGCTGCTGGCAGGCATCTGTTGGAACCATGGGCACTGAGAATTTCAGGTTTTCTGTGCAATTTCTCTTTGTACCTCTTTCTCCAGGATTATCCCGTTGCCACCAGGGCTCCTTGCCTTGCCCCAGGGAGGAGCTGGGGCCACCAGCCTGGCTGTGCCCTACAGCAGTGACACGGTGCCACAGCCCTGCCCAGCCACCCTCCTGTGTGCCACAGGGCACACCCCTCCTTTCATTTGTTTAATTAATTAGTGACCTAATTGTACCACCTCAGCGTAACCTCTTATTGTTGAGTTATTTGGGAGAAACACAACAAAAAAGGGTCTGTCCCTTACAAAATGTCTGCATTGGGTTGTTATGGTATTAAGCCAGCAAACTTTCAACCTATTCAATATTCAGTAAATTTAAGAAAATGAATTGCAGCTCCTTGCCTATTTTAATATGTGCTCCTGAAGACATTTTCCCATTTTTTTTATGGTTTAATTAAAGCCTCATGGCAATGGTAGACTTCTTCCTACCTACTCTCCCAGTGGTTAAAAATTACGGGGTTTCAAGTACCCTGCACGGCTTTAATTGCTCTGCTGAAGATAAAAGAGCAGCAATATTTTTATCACAGCAGCAAAATTAAAAATGAGCCCCCACCCTTGCCCCTGCCCCACACACTGGTGTCCAGACCTTGACTCATGAGATATTTTGGGTGCATTTCTTCCTGCTGTGTGTCCTGGAGAGGAGAGGAACTTCCCTGCCCCACTTATTAATATTAAAAAAAAAAAAAAAAGTGTAGAAACCTCTAAATAAAGAAAGTCCTGGAAGAGAACATTCAAAGCAGGACAATGCAGAGGAAGGTTACAAGTATATTAGGATAAGGGCACCACAATTATATGAAGAAAGTCTGGAGAGAAAAGATTACATTGTTCTGACAACAACATTTTTCAAACATTTAGACCTTTAATATCATTAATTTAAAGTACAAGATTAAATATTTTATGCAAATATTAGACAACAACAAAGAGCTCCGCATATTAGGATTTAAAACAAATTGAAAGCATGCAAGACATATTCATTTCTTAAGCAGTTTAGTTAAAAAATCGGTATTGTCTCTATTAGGATTAACTGACAGTAACTCTTTGTGTTCAGATGGATTTAACTTCACTGTGGTTTGTTTTCCCGATATCATTGTCCTCCAATAATCGTGGATAAAGGGAAATGTAAAAGGACAGATCAAGTCAAAATATATCTTCACATCATAAACACAGAATTATGTTTAAATTTCATTACTAAATGGGATTTCGGCTTCATATACCATGGCTAATCCTGCACTATAAAAGATGTATAAAACCTCCTGACAAATTCTAGCAGACTTTGTGGAAGTTGCATATATTGATTAAAACATCAAGCAGCTACATACAAACCAATAATGAATTACTTCTCGTTGGAAGATAAAACTTTGTGATATTTAAAATTACAGACTTGAAAGTAAGTAAAATTACCCCTAATTATGCAGAAGGGAGCAACACCTTAGCAGTAAACAAGATAAGCACCTCAAACAGCACTAATAATTTTAATTAACATTTTCTAGTTTCCTTTCACCTCCTTTCAAGGTCATCTGCTACCTTTCCCTGGTACAACATTACAGCACAGTGTTAAAAACTTACATTCCATTACTAATTGCTTTGATAAGCTAAAAAAAAATATTTTGTTTTTATTTTTTTTTTCTTTCTAAATCACTGAATCTCCTGCAAAAGCAAATTTTGCCTTGTGTAAAACTGTCAGGAATGGTTTTGCAGTGAGCTGCTCTCAGAAGTCAGATTCCAGCAGCTGGGATTCTGTGGGTTATTTGGGGCCTGATTCTGACCACCAGAGGCAAAATTCTTCCAGGAATTCTTTAGAAATCCGTTGATATTTCAGGTGTAAATGTAAATATTTGGACTGGACCCAAAGTGTTGAATATTCAGATTGTAATCAAAGTTCAAAAGACTCCTGAGGTGTGAACACTGAAAATGGAAATTTGGCCAAACGTGATAATCTACACAGTATTTGTGTTAATTTTTTCTTTAGCGCTGATGAATAAATGCACGTCCAAGACTCATGACCTTGCTAGACTCCTTCTTTTCTTTTCTAAAAAGTCCAAAAGTTGGTCAGGAAAGGGCTTTGTTATACCAGTGAGTTTGTTCCATGCCACAAATTTCATGTACGAGGTCACTTGGAATATAATGTGTAGTGAAAGAATCTCATTAGGCTAAAATGAATGTAAAATGTGTCAATTTGATCCAAATGAGAACTGTAGTAAAACCATGTTTGATGTTCATGTGCAATAAATCTTTAACATTTGTCTGTAAAGTATTAGAGAACCCAGAGGGAAATCTCTATTTGTGATAGCTGCACATTTCCAATGATTTTTCCTATAATCCTTTGTTGACATTTAGCATATGGCAACAGAAAAGAAGATCCTAAAATGAGAATTATTACTTATTATTCGAAGGTAAACAAGATGGGCACCTTGAATATCAGGGTTTTGCACTGAAAGGATGAGAACTTCCCTCTGCCAGGAGGAATTGCTCGTCTTTCAGTCACTCCTTGGTGGAAAAGTGACATCAAAGGTGCCCTACCTGCCCGTCACTCAAATGTTAAAATGTCTGATGGCCCCATGCTGCCCGTTGGGTTGGATTTTGATAGATTCATATTGTCAATTACTGTTGTATTTCAATTTTCTCTCTAGTATTTTTTGTTCATTCATAATAGCTTTATGCTTCAGCGGACCGAAAGGGCTAAAATGAAAGATTTCCAAGATTTCTTCTGGGAGTAATTTACAAAAGACCACAATTTTTTAATTGCCCCTGATGTTTAGTTCTGGATATCTGGAAGGGGAGAAATCAGCCCAACTCTTTTAGTTGCCACACCAACCGTAGCAAATTTTTATTTTTGTGCTCTCTCTGGCTCCTTGCACACCCCTCCATCCCTGTTTTGAGGGCTGTGCTGCAGCAATGTCACAGTGTTTACATTTCTGCAGCTCACACTTGCCTTCACAAGAGAATTATGAGTTATTTACGTCCTGAAATGTCAGAAATAATTATGAGAAATCGAGGCATTTCATTTGAGCAGTAGAAGAAATACATAACTCCTGCTGAATGACTAAACTCGAAGTGCCACAAGATTGCTGCACGACGAGATCTGGCTCACGATTATCACAGCCTTTTATAAAAACCAAAACAACCTTACAACACTTGCATGCCAAAGGTTGCAACACAGCTTTGGCAGGAAACACGAAAACGCTCCAGCATGGGAAAAGTCTGGGAGCAAGCTTGCATCTGTGCTGATTTAGGATTTCACACTGAAGCACCAGCACCTTTCTCAAGCTGAGCTTGACTTTGTGGCCACGGTGGTGGCTGGGAAGCTGCTCAGCATCACCCCTGGCAAAGGCCCTTCCCCACCTCCCCCAGCCCCTGGTTTTTACAGCGTTTGTCCATCTCGTTACTGCTGTGCAGGCTCTTTATCAATAACTGTGGTGTTCTCAGCAGAGTTTTCTTTGGCTTGCTGTCTGCTCCACAAAACCGCCGCATACTTGACAGTTTGCCCCGGTTCAAAATTCTTCGGTCAGAGAAAGCCCGGAGAATGAAACAGTATCTGGTGTTGTAAAATCTTGACCAGATTCTGAAATATTGCCTAAGCCCCTGTCAGCTGGAAGGTGATTTCTCCAGGTCATGGTTTAGGGGATTGATGGGACAGTCTGGGACTGCTCAGGCTGCACTATATCTTTTTCAGGAGTGCACGTGGTCACCTTTAGCTCTCTGCTCTCCAGTCCTCTCTGCTTTCCCCATCTGCCTCCACCCAGAGATTGCAAGCTAAACATGGGGAAACCCATCCAGAACAGCCCCTCTGCCCACTGCTTTTTCATTCCTCTGTTTTTGTCAAAGGCATTATCAATTACCAAACAACCCCGGGAAAAAATCCACTGAGGCTGCAGCAGAGACAGCAATACCCCAAAAACACCAAACAGCTCATCCCAGTGCTCCCAGTGCCTTCCCAGTGCTGTCTGGTCCATGATCCAGCTGCAAAACTGAGGCACAGGGATCTGAAAGATCCATCAGTCCGGAGGGAAATCTATATAAAGTACATATAAAGTATAAAGATATAAAGTACAAATCCCAATGTTGTGCCCTTCCTCTCCAAAAACCCACAGAAAAACCAAACTCATGGCCCATGCAGCAAGTCTAAAAGGTAAAAAACCATCATTCATGCTAAAAATTATTTTTTAATCTATCTGATTCTATAAATATATAGATATAAATATAGATAGGTAGATGTACTCTGATACAATTTCTAACTGAACTTGCCAATTAAAAGGCTCTGGGTAAATATAAACATTTTTGAATATTCTCATTATCAGATTGGAGTAATTCAAGAGTTTCCATCAACAAGTGCTTGATATAATTTTAAGTTCTGCCGAAAATCCCACTGAAACAAAACACAACCTTTGGTATTCTGCCAAATAAGGGGAAGATCTGAAGAGGAGTCAGAATAGCTCGTCCAGCTGACTATTATAAATTATGAATTATAAATCATTACATTAAGTTCCATATATTTATGACACAAGCTCTGACTATTGCACTTTTGTAGGGAATTCTCCTGAAGGCAAATCACAGCAGACCAGCTCATTCCTTTGGAGAAGCTGGCCCCGATAAGGCCAATAACCCTTCCAGTTTGGTGGCAACTCCTGCAGACTTAATTAGAAAGAAAAAGACCTAATTCTGCATTTTCCTTACCAACCCCAGGCTTTTTTTGTACTGCTTTACTAAAATCACTACTTTCCTTAAATTCCCCGAGTTTCATCCAGCTCTGGGCAAGGCAGGAGTGCCTGAAGGGTGGATGGTGCAGATGTGGGGAGTGAAGCATTGCTGCAGCACCGGTGCTCCTGTGCTGCTTTCCCACTGCTTTGGTGGGGATGAGTTGGGCTGGGCTGAATTGGCAGCTCAGGCTGGATTGAGACACTCCTGGTGCTTGAAATCCTAAAGGGATTTTTGTCCTTTCTTCAGGGAGTGACTCAGCAAAGCCACTGCCATGGGGTGGCCACAGGAGCCCACACATCCCTCCCCACACCTTCTCCTGTAGGACATTCCCAGTGAGGGTGTGATGCTGCTGTGAGGACCAGGAATTCCTAAGGATGTGCCTCATTTGGCTTTTCAGGCACTGGCACCAGTGGATCAGGCACGTTGCTTTTAATATTCTTAATAGTTCTTTTTTCCTTGGCCTCACTTTATTCCCCTCATTTTGAAACCCTTGACAGCTTTTCATCAAAAGTTTCTGACAAACTCAAAGAATATCTGAAATGGGCACTAATAATTTAGTACTGTAATTTTATGGGTATTTTAAAGTTCCTGGGTATTACTATTATTTTATGGAATGATTTTTCCTCCTTTTCCTTGCTCTTTCTTCCTATGTTCTTATGGAATTATAGGTGAAATGTATTTCTTGGCTGCTGTTTCATCTTTTGTTCATACAGTTAAATATTGCACTGCTTCAAGATTGCACGAGGCCCCTGCATTAAAATTTTATTGTATTTTTGTATTTATTTTTGGCCCGGATCTGGGGGCCTCTCAGGTCCAGGTCTTGTGTAATTTTATTGGCTTGTGGGTGGAGGAAAGAACAAAAATGAGGTTTGTGGCCAGAATGTTATCTTTGGCCATAGGCAGCTATTTGGGGGCCTGATTCTGCTCTGATTCATAAGCAAGTAAATCTCAAGCAGCTCCAGTGAAAATGAAAAAGCTCCAGTGATGTAAACCCGATGTAAATTAGAGGAGAATTACCTCCGGGGTGGATGCTATGTAAGCGTTTTGCTATTTATGATTTAGCTGGGAGCTGTTGACTGGCCTCTCTAAAGATAAGAGCCACCTATAACTCAGTTGTGAGCATCTTTTTCCCTTTTTGACTAATGTCAGCTTGCTAAAAAAGATTAAAACTGCTTTTTTTTTTATGAGCTCTGAGTAACAGAGCTGAGACTACAAAGCTCATCAAGCTGAGAGCAGCAGCTGAATTTTGGAGGCCTCTCCCTTGAGTGAGAAGCACCTTATTGTACCCTACATCCATGCTTTAAAACCTGTTGAATTCAAGCACTAGAACCCATGGATTTCAGGCTTAACCTCGTTGTTTTATGAAACACTTTTCACATGGCCACCACGGAGTGAGTGGTTGCCCATCCCAGTGTGAGTCACGGCCACTGCAACCTTTGCTCCTTCCTGCCTGGTTTGCATCCATCACCACAGCCCCTTTCCTCCCCAAAACCTGTGTCCCCCTCTCCTCTTTGCACATTTATTCCTGTCAGGAGTTTGGCTTGGAAATGACTTCTCCTGCGAGCCAAACCTTCTTATTCTACACTTTAAAATCCTTATGAAATTTGGCTCGCCTTCCAAGGCTAAGCCTCAGCTCCCTTGTTACTCTTCTAAATATAAAACATTTTTATTGCGTTAAGCCATGTTGAAAAGAAAAAGGGAAAACAGGGAAAGGGAAGGAAGCCAATCCCTGCACCCAGTGTGAAGGAAGAGGTCGGAATTCCAGAGGAATGGATCAGGGCTTTGTTTTGCTGTTGTATCGTCCCCCTCACGCGCTCTCTGTGTTCCTCCTTGAGTATCTCCCACTCTGAAAAACCCAGTTAAACTCAGCACTGGAGGGAGGAGTTGTTTCCAGGCTGATCCAGAGAGTTTGGGAAATGGGAAAACCCATCCCACCATTGATCCTGCTGCATCACTTCCTAAAAAGAAAACTCTTTTCTAGGGAGCTCATTTAACACCTTCCACTCACATCAAACTTGATTTTACTATATAGCTTACGCAACTTTGAAATGAGTTATTTATAACTTTCAGTCATTATTTCAAGTGTCATTTTAATCATTTCAACAAAGAAGTTTCTTAATATTCCCAATAATGGCTCTTGTCACTTTAAATATTAAAATTCGCATTAAGGATTCCCTTGGCTACATCTGCATTATTTGCATTATAGATTATGTGCATGTCTCAGTCTATACATATGTGTATATATATATCTAAAAAATTATATACAGATAGGAATTAATGAATTTTTAGGAAAATTGAGGCAGTTTTAAATGATCCCCATCTGCTTTGAAAGTACTATGACAAATGCCAAAGTGATTAGTGATAAATAAGTTCCTAACACTCCAAAATTAAAAGCTCCTAATTCTCAACTTTAAATAAATCCTTACTGTATAGCAGAAATAATTCCTCACAAAGTGTTTCCAACATTCAGAGAATGCTTTTAGGACATCCAGCATTAACATAATTTTTTCGACTGCGGTTCTCACAGGACATCTGATGAAGTCTCTACCCTTAATTTTAATTGCGTAGGCTGCATTCTTAATTAAAAACTGTACAAATGGATTTTATGCCATGCCAAAAGAAATCTGAGTTCATTAGTTATAAAACCCTTTAAAAATTGATGTAAATATGTGAATTCTCTAAAAGTTTGAACTCAGCGTCCTCATTTATGTTGAGTAGCCTTTTATCTAGAGAATAATGAAGTCAATACAAATTAAGATAGTCTGAGTTTTACTTTTCCCCTTCCTTTCTCTTTTTTCCTCTCTCTTTTTTTGGTGAATGAGGGTGATGGGAGTCAAAGAGTGTGGGGGTTATGTCTTTATGTCATGATGTTTTTCCTTGAAGAATCAAACTCATTTAAATCTAAGCTGCGAAGAAAATTAGAGTGGGAAATACACTGACCCTTTTGTACCGGGTTATATAAATATAAGTTCATATATCTTTTATTAATTCTTCATATTAAAACAAAATCACATCATCTCGAGCCAATAAACCTAATGGAAATCTGTCAGACTGCAACTTTGGAAGAGAACTCTGGACATCGCTTAAAGAAATACGTGCGCCTTATTGATTTTTATTTTAAAATCGGAGAGTTGTTAATTAAAATGCTTTTCCATAACTTGTCAAGCCTTCAAATAACAAATGGGAAACTCTGAGAGGTTTGTTTAACCTGACAAATTGCTGACCTTTCATTCTGCTGGCTGTTCATCTGGCTGAGCGGGACCTTTCCCTTTCCCTTCCCTCTCTGGCATGTGGGAGGTAGCGTGGTGCCTTTTCCAGAGGGTGCCACCAAAATGACCCTGCCTGTGGTTCCTCAAAATACCACTCGTGGTCTCAAAAACCATGGGAATGAAGGGCTGGGGCAGAGCTCAACTTTTCCTGTGCTGGGAATTTATCTGCAGGGTCTCATTCCGTTTTTCCAGCCCAGGCAAATGCCACCATCCAGGAGGTGCCCTGTGAGCTCCGGCTGTTTGTGCAAAGAAAAAGTAGAAGTGAAATTGAAATGATGGTAATGCCACTTAGCACTCAAACAAAGAGTATTTACTGCTATCCTAGCAAAAATACAAATTAAATGATAAATAAAAGACCTGTACAAAAATCCTTGTGTTTCTTTCCATCCCTGTCTGCATTTTGTGCTTTTGAGCATCTCTGTCCTGGCCGAGCGTGGCAGCAGGGATGTTGAAATACCACATGAAAAGCTGTGGGAGGGCTTGTGACGTTTCCAACATGAGCTGGAGCAGGAAGAACCAGAAGTCTCACAGGACAGATGTTCTCATGAGTTTCCAACCCAGTTTGGCACGGGAAAGAATTCTGATAGACTTGGGACAAACCTCAGATTTCCTCTTTGTTTTGTTTTTTTAAGGAGCAGAGTTCAGGCAACAAAACCACTCTACCTTTTGAGATATTTCCATTACTGCCTCCTAAAGATCATGAAAAAATATTCCATTGTAATTGAATATTTAGTAGTAGAAACACACCAGGTTGGACAGAACACTGGCTATTCCTCAGCTTTAACCATACCATAATATCCCACTTCTTATAAAATTAAACCAGATCACTCAGAAAGTAGAGATGGAAACACACTAGATCAGGTTGCTTAATTCCCTTTTCAAAGGGGGAAATGTTCAAGGCCAGACTGGACAGGGCTTGGAGCATCCTGTTCTCATGGAAGGTGCCCCTGCCCATGGAACTGGATGATCTTTATGGTCTCTTCCAACCCAAACCATTCCATGATTCCATGAGGGAGACATGTAAACTGATTTTGGGTGATTTAAACTAAAATTTAACGGCACTCTGTCACTGCCCAGCTCCTCTCCCATAGCACCAGAAATGTCCCACACCCTCTGGTAAGCAGCTCACCCTGTCCAGCCTTGGCAAATGCTGGATCCCATATCTTATATTCCACATCTTTTAACTTTGTGCTTTGATGATTATACAGAACAATCAAAAAAAAAATTTCAAAGTTGGTGTTTGATTAACTTTTTTTCAGTTTATTCAGAGAAATGTGAGACACATCCCTGTTTAAGTGCAGGAAGATGCTGTACCCAGAGCACACTTCAGCCTGCATTTAGCTCATCTAACTTGAATTAAAATAAGTACCAGAAAAGCAGAGGTTACATGGTCCCAGAAGAAGAAGAAAATCCACTTTCCTGACACTCCAAGCACTGCTTTCAAAGAATGGCAAGAGGATTCATCTGTAAAATGCAGATGGATTCATAAAATCAATTCTTGCACCTATTTCACAGCAGCCAACCCCACTCCTCCTACAGCAACTGCTCTGTGAATGAAGCCACAGAATGTTTGCTAAGCAGATCTTTGGCCCCTTGTTTATAGTAACCTTCCAGATTTTATGCCAGCTCCATGGTCTACCCAGAAGTAAAGGAAAACATTTGGTCTACAGAAAAATTTACAGAAATGGACACAAGCAGTCCTGTATAATTGATAGTTTTATGAGACTGAACTCTGTAAATTTTTTCAATCTTATCCCTCTAGATCCAGTTTATGTGCACATTTGAACAATGACTTCATATCCTTTCCAAACAGAGATTCTGGGATTCAGTCTCGTCATTTGGCCAACACAAATCCCCAAGTGCCAAGAATTTCTAGTTTTGTTTTGCTTCATGTTTGTCTTTCGCTTGTTCTTTTACAGGATTCCTCGTCAAACCAGTCAGTCAGTGGAATGATTCCAGTTTGCACCAGAAGAAGATGTGTAAATCCCTAAATCTCTTTGGAAATGTTAGGATTTTTGTTCTCTCTGACTTTCATGGTGCAGGTTCCAACTGTAAGATTTAAATCTTTATATGCAGTAAAGGAATGGGTTTACAGGGAATTTCAAAGGCTGAAGAGTTTGTTTTGTGGACCATCTTCACCAGCAGACCAGGAGGAAGACTGCTGGAATATTCAGACACCTCTGCATTTGTTATCTCTAAATTCATGCCCTGCTCTGTCAGAATCCCATGACTTCCACAGCCATGCAGGGAGTATATGATATTTATCACACTTTCTAGCCAAGTATTTTTCACAAGATGATTCTTTTTGGATTTGTTGTTAACTGCAGCCACAAAAACACATCTCATTTTTTTTTTTCAAGAGGTTGCTTTTCCAGCTGAACCAGATCCCTGAAGCTGAGTGCTGACTCCCACGAGATTATGTTGTATTATGTGAAATAGAGTCCACTAAAGCCAAAATCTCCTTTAGTTTAACTTTTCCCCCTGTACATGGACATACAATTGCAATGCCTGATTCTGGATCTTATGGATGAACTTTTAGAAATTTGTAGAGGATTTTGGCCACAAAAAGGAAAATGATCCTGTGCCTTCCATCACGTTGTTGGGTCGGGAAGCTGAGTTGTCTGAGATGATGCATTTTGCAGACAGGTGGGAGCCCTGGTCTCCATGTGGGATTAAAGATCCTTTGAAACTCACATGATAATTGGTATTTTGGTGCTGATTTTGTAAGGAAAACGTATATGTTTCTCTGCCTGCGGAGAGCAAAAGGAAGGCAGAGGTGGTGCATATAGACCAGGTCCAAGGGCAATATGGTCATGTTAGCATGGCATTAAAGCTGAGATAATTAGGGAGTGGGTATGAATGATACAACACATCAGGGAGTTAAAATATCTTGGACAATATTCAGTTTGGCTCATAGGAACATTCTGGTCATTCATCCTGATACCTTCAAGCTCAAAATCTTCATTTTTCCTTCCCAGAACCATTCCCAACCAGGTCCAGCAGTGCCTCCATTTTCCCCTTTAAACTGCTGGGTGGTGTTTTGATTTGTTCCTACACGTTTATCGTTCTCACATTCATATTTTTTCCCTACATCCGTAGCTGAAAGAAAGTCAGAGGACCCAAACCAGGTTGTGTGATGGTACCAGCACGTGAGTCAGTGGATCAAAGGTTTTCTTTGGATTCATGTTTGGATTCACGTTTCCTGAAGAGAGACTGGAGACAAAAGGAAGGGTTTCCAGAGTGGAAAGGACCCTGCACTCCCATCATCACTGGGATTTTGGATAGGGGTCACATCCCTGCAGCCCATTGCATGCTGACCACAGCAGATCCCTTTGGTGATAACAGCTTCTGATGAACATGACTAATCCCAGCAAGAACTGAACCAATAACCCCGAGGTGAACAACTTTGCAGCCTCTGAACATTTTCTCAGACTGCCTGGGTTGATATTTTAGTTCCCAGACCCCCACCTCCTCCTGGCTATAAATAGATCTCTGCTTTTAAGATTTTGCTTATTTTGCACAATGTATCTTGTCTGGAACACAATTTATATTTTATCACAACAAGCAGCCACCCCATTAAGCTAACATGTATTTTTCCTGAGGTAATTAACGTACATGCCAAATTTGACAAGAGATACGTGGTGCACTTACAGGACATATCTTAATTTAATTAACTGTATTGGGTTCCAGAAATCACAAATATAGAATTTCAGTACTTATCCGTGAACCGTACAGCTTTCAAAAAACCATGTTTGTTATTTTCTCCCACCATTACTTGAAGCAAAAATTACAACAGAATCAAAATTATTATTTAATATAGGTTGAAATTGAGTTTAGGCTGTGAGTGCTTACAAATATTAATTGACCAACTAACCGGCAAGTTGCTTGCCCTGAAAACAACCATAAGAAACCCCTAATTACCAAATAAGCAACAGTCCTGTTCTCTTATTTAGCTTCTTTCTTTCATGGTTCAAAGTGGCACAAGAGCCAGGCAGCTCAAGAGAGCCAGGAGAGCGTGGCCATGAGAGGATTTTAATTTATTGACGGCTCTTGCCCTACTGTACAGTCAGCGCCGCTGTTTGAGCGTAATGGATGGAACAGATGTTTGACACCGCAGCACCTCTTCATAACTTCACTCTTCAAAAACAGTTTTACAAGTGCTCGCTGGCGTTGGTTCCCATTCAGCACAGGAAACTGAGGTCATGCTGAAACATGAGGCCCGGGCAGGAGCTTGAACTCATGTGCACTGCAGCTGGGCCCGCGCCCTGCCAGCGCCGGCCATCCGCGGAGCTGCCGCCGCTCTCAGCGCGGGACAAAGGATCAAACTGCTGACACCCTGCTCACTGTAACCTCTGCACGGGGGAAAATATGAGCCCGTGGCTAAACATCAAGGTTTCCCCACGGTTAATTCTGTTCGTGGTGGATGTGGCTGCTTTTTTTTAATAATTTCTGCGGGTTTCTGTATCAGCGTTGAAAAGTTTTCTGGGCTGTGTTTTTCTTAGTATTGCCTAGAAGCAATAATTCAAAAGGCAACTGACGTTTCTGATATTCTGAGCTTTATTTTTTTTCTAGATGATTATTTTAACACATGCTCATCTCTGGATCTGTCAAAAAAATCTTTCCAGGCGTACGATGTAGGTAATTCTGTGGCTTGTTTTAATAAAGATAACATAAGGTTTGTGCAGTTGGAGGTTCTGATTACCTTCTGTTACTTTCCCTGGGAAAACAATTAAGGCATTTAGGTAAGGAGATTCGGTACCCAGTTTGGAAAACCGTAGCAGGGCACCAGCCTGATGTGGTTGGAAATCCCATATCAGAAGTTTTTCTCCTACTGTAACTTCAGCTCCTTCCCAGTACAAGGGCCCTGACAGCCTCGGGGATTTCTCCAGAACTTTCATGAAAACTAATACCTGCCTGCAGCAAGCTGCTGCTCCTCTCCCAGCACCAGCACTTGGGCCTTGAACTTTCTGCATCTTTGCTCTCTGGCTTCCATGTACCTTCATATATAATTGTATTTCTGAACTTGCTCTTAATTAAAGTCAGCCCTTCAGTGACTTTGTGGCCCTCTCTGGAAGGAAATCTGGCCGTATTGCAGTAGCTACACAGCACAAAATTATGGTTTAAAGTGCTGAAATTGTGTCAGCAGGGCTAAAAATGAAGGTTTCTGCAGTTAACTGAGAATTGAAATGCCAAATCTCAGTTTGGTCACAGATGTTCCTTCAAGGCTGGTCTGGACAATCACTTTTCTGCCCACCCCTCAAAGCATTCTAATGGAAGGAGTCGGGTTTGTCCTGGTAAAATCATATATTTGTTATGCTGCTTTTCCAAAGCATCCGTAGGAAGTTTCCCCCAAAAAAGAATCTTTATTTTCCTGCTCCAGCTGCTCTCATGGGCTATACAAAATGAAAGTCCACTCCTTCAGGATGCTGTAAAATCTTCTGTCTGTTATAGCAGAAAGTGGCCTATCACATGGAATTCCCTAAAACCCCTGGAAATG
The DNA here is from genome assembly GCF_021018805.1 of Prinia subflava. Lineage (NCBI taxonomy): Eukaryota > Metazoa > Chordata > Aves > Passeriformes > Cisticolidae > Prinia > Prinia subflava. Next base: position 1,709,987 of record NC_086255.1, on the reverse strand, counting down.
CATATTTTTGTCTTTGCCTGCCTATTTCCATGGTGATAACATTCACTATTAAGGACAAAATATCCTTTAGAGCAAGATAACATGGATATTTGTGGAATAACACCTTCCTTCCTGCACAGCAGCGCGAGCCTGGGGCTGGCAATTCCTGCTGTGTTTGTTCCCTCTGTACCCAGAGCCATCAGCACTGAGGGCAGGAGCCAAGGAAGCCACGCCAGCCCTGGCTCCACTCAGAACCATGGAATCACAGAATCATGGAATGGCCTGGCTTGGAAAGGACCTGAAAGATTATCCAGTTTCAAATCCCTGCCATGGGACACCTTCCACTAGCCCAGGTTGCTTCAAGCCTCATCCAACCTGGCCTTGGATGCTGCCAGAGCTGCAGGGGCAGCCACAGCTTCTCTGGGCACCCCACCCTCACAGGGAAGAATTCCTTCCCTTAATCCCATCTAACCCTGCTCCCCTGTCCTGTCTCTCCAGCCCCTTGTAAAACATCTATTTCTATCTTCCTTGTAGCTCCCTTCAGGTACTAGAAGGTCACAATTAGGTCACCCTGAAACTTCTCCAGGCTGAACAATCCCAATTCTCGCAGCCTTTCCTCATAGGAGAGGTCAGAAAGGACCTCCAAAGTCATCCAGTCATCCAAATGCCACCATGCCCACTAAACCATATGGTGAAGTTTTGGTTCCTGGTGGTGCCAACACTGACCATGGCCCTGAGGGAGGGACAGCCACGCATGGACCACAGGCAGAGGTTGTGCTCAGACTTGTTTGCATTTGTCTTCACATAAAAAACACAGGAAAAACCCACAGAAGGCTCCCTCTGCCAACTTGACCTGATGTCAGAGATGTCCCTGCTCAGGACATCAGGAGTGTTGGACAAGATGTGCATTCAAGGTCCTTTCCAACTCAAACCATTCCATGAGCAGCTGGTACCTCCTGGTTTAACGCAGTGCCTGGGACAGTCCTGCCTTCCAAGCAGCCTGACATGCACGGAAATGCCTTTGCTGTGTTTTCAGGGTGCTTTTCAGTGTGTTTTTCTCCCCCTCCCATGCTCCAGCACAGTCCCAGTGAATCCAACCATAAGGCTGGACAACCCTTCCACCCATCCAATCTATGCAAGAGGGGAAAAAGTCCCACGTGTGGTTTTTTGCTTTGTTTTCTCAACTTTTAGCAGCTGTTTGTTTGTTCTGGGTCTAACCACAGGCCCTGGCTCTAGGAGTTGTGTGATGAAGGACAACCAGATCGTTTTTCCTCTTGCTCTTTCTTGTCCCCTTCAGCTGATAACCCATCCTGTCACTGACATGGAGAAAATGCCAAGTTGAAATTTTCTCCACCTCTAGGGGTTTTCCACAGGGCTTGTGCCAGTGTGCAGCCACAGGGGCAGTTGGTTTAAACCCTATGGATTGTTTAACAGCAAGCAAAGCACAAATCCTACAAACCCTCACATTTCACCTTCGGTGCCCCCGTTTCTCTGGAGCATGAAAATGCACAATAGGAAATTTTTCCCAATTAAAGACAAGCCTGCATAGTTTGGTTTGTTGATAGTCTTGCACAAGCAAACAAAACAACTTCTTACCAAGATTTGCTGGAAGCCCATAGAATTTTTTCCTATGGGAAAACAAGGCCGTTCCATGAAATTGTGGGGAAAATTTGAGCTGACAGCCCAAGATTAAATTCACTTTTCTACCTCGGAGATGGGGACAAGTTTAACTATTCTGGCTTGGCTCAGAGTGTTTGGGCTGTGGCTGTGCCTGCAGAGGACCTGAGTGTGCCTGGCGTGAGGCCAGGTCAGGGCTCCAGCAGTGACCACAGGGTCCCTTTTTCCCAGGCATAGGAAGAGCAAACATCATTGCAAGCAGAAATTCCCCAGAAAGACTGAATTTTACCATGTTTCTAGAAAATAAACCCAACCCCACCGAGTTGCTGTTTAGTCCAGACCAGCCAAGTGACCACACTAGGCAGAAGATGTCCTTTCCCTGAGTTTTTAAAGAACATTTTGGAATTCTCATCATGGACAGCAATCTCTTAAAGAAAATGGAGACAACACCTTTCCAACCTCAACATTTCTGTCAGAGGAGAGGTCCTATGAAAATTGTTGCTATAGAGGTTGTAGATGGTGGAGCTGGAGCCTGAGGCAGCTTGTGGAGACACCAGGCTGTTGAAATGCTCACCCCTCTGCCTCTCTGGCCTGGGCCAGGGACAGTTACATGCTTTTTAACCATTTCTGTTAGAAATTCTTAGGTTTAGTCATGCCTTCAGAACCTGAACTCTTGCTCTCATGGCTACTTCTGATATTCCACCTTAGTTTGAGTCTTAGCCCAGATGTGAAACAAGATTTCTGTGCTCACTGGAAAAGTTCTGAGGTTTACAAGGAGCAAACAGAGCAGAGTCAGGCTCTGGGTAGAGACCACGAGTGTGAAATCGAATTCTGCCAATAAATTGCTGCCTTTGCCTTAACATTGCAAGCCATGCTCTGGAGTTTATTTGAACACATAAAATATGCTAAAAGTTTAGCAGCAGCACTGTGTAAAGAAGAGTTGGATGAAGTATATATTTTTAAATACAGCAAGTAATAAAATGTTTCGTAAATTCCCAAGAATATAATTTTGGGGCAAGCACAATAGAATGCTTAATGTGTCTATTCCCAGGTCTGTTGTTTTTATTCCTCTTTTTTTCCCTTTCCCCTGATTTAATCTCCTCACCCAGCTGATGGCTGGCATTATGGGAGCTGTGAGGAAGAGGGTACAGACATTTCCACAGACATTTCCAATATCACAGCCGTGGGACAAGGGATGTGAGGTGCTTGCAAGGTGCTGCTGCATCTCATCTCCACTGGTGCAGCTGCATCCAGCTGTGGGAGACAGCTCAGAGCTGCTACGCACAGGGTGGGATTGTTGTTTGCAAAAGGACCACAGAAAATAAAGGAAAATGTAAAACAAACTGGGAAAAAAAAAAAAAGTCAAAGATTCCTTCTCAAATTCATTTCCTCCAAGTTTATTTCCTTTTCATTTAACTTGGTTGAGAAACATCCCCATGGGCTTCATCAGAAAATCAATCTCTCTGTTTTAAGTTCTAAATGGAGTTTTAAGTAGCTCATCCTGACATTCAAAACTCCACGAGATGGCCACATTCTCATCAAGGCAGTTCAGATGTCATTCACAGCCATTCATGCAGGTCCAAGAGAAAAGCTGGAGGCAGAATTCCCTCTTTCCAGACCAGCCTTTTGGGTCTGAGTCAGGTGATGTTGCCTGTTCCTTTTACAAAGTTTTCTGTGTTTGATTGTCTTTAGGGATGAAACGCCCCAATTTAGGATCATGCCTTTCAATGGGTAGTTTCACACTTCAAGAGGGTTTTGTTCCCTGGCTGCAAATCAGATTTTGCCCTTTAGCAACACAGTGATGCCCCAGGTAGCCCAGAGGTCCCATTTGCCTATTGGTCACCTGCTTTTAAGCTGCTGCTGTCCAAATAACTATTTTAAAGTTATTTCAAAATTAAGAACTGCTCTATGGTAACTCTGAAATGATGTTCCCAAACTGCTCCCAATTCCTGCTGCAGTCCCAGTCCTTTTAGAACTGTCTGTTCTGGAAATGGCAATCTATATTATATGGACTCCCAGTAGGATAAATACAGGCCAAATCAAATAAAAGAAGAAAAACTTAGGATAAAGTTATGTATAAAATTGTTCCCTGTGGAGGTGGGGAGGCACAGGGTGCCCAGAGCAGCTGTGGCTGCCCCTGGATCCCTGGCAGTGCCCAAGGCCAGGCTGGACACTGGGGCTGGAGCAACCTGGGACAGGGGGAGGTGTCCCTGCCATGGCAGGGGGGCACTGGGTGGGATTTAAAGTCTCTTTTAAACTCAAACCACTTCATGATTCCATATAAATCCCAGGAGACATATTAAGGAAAAAAACCCAAACAGCCCCTGACATTAAAATTGTTGTATTTTATTTCTTTCTGTGATTTCTAGAATATTAATTTTTAGTTCTTATGAAGTTTTAGCAATCGTACCTCAGAGATACCTGTTACTTTATTATGTAGCATCAAGTAAATATAATAATAAATATTGGTCCAGTGATCCAATTTAGCTATTTCTACCTGTATATATGTATTTAATAAATACTGATTAGTGGGTACTATTTAGCAATACATCTATATTTTATTTGACTTGTCAGCTAATACAGTGCAGTACAAAAAAAATATAAGAGATGTTAAAATTGCAACTCTTTGGCACCGAGCAGAAAGTTTTTGGCATACTGAGAACAACTTTTGGTACAGTCTGCTGCATTTTCTCACACGGCAGAATTTTTTTTGGCAGGTTTTACCTGTTCATCTCCCGTGAAATTCCATGGGCTGGAAGAGTGCCCTCCTAAGGAGAGAAATCTCAGCATCCCTAATGAGGGGCCAATCCCCAGCCCTCCAGCATCTTCAAATGGGATTTGGCAGAGGTCTGCCTTTTTGGGATTGGGATGGATGGGGTTTTCCCTCTGTGCAGCATTGGCAGTATTCAAGGCTGCAATTCCCTCTCATCCATTTTCCTTTCCCAAGGGCAGAGAATTTGGGCCTCCTCACAATGAACTCCTGCCCATGAGCAGAAAGCCTGGAGGCAGCAGAGCCTTTCCACCTCCTCCACGCCTGCAGGTATCAAAGAGAGTCAACAAATCACCATTCAATGCACAGAGGGGGGGGAAAAGTCCCTTCCCTGGGCTGGCCTGGCTTGCAGATTAAAGGTAATCTGGTAATGAGGACCCACCAGAGGATAATTAATAAGCAGAGTTTTCTCTGTCTGATTTACCTGCTGTGTGTGGAGAATTTCCCAGGGACAGGAAGGGCTGTTCCCCAGGAACGTGGAGTGTTGGCCTTTGCAGGAGCCATCAGCTGGACTTGATGGAGTCTGGAGTCCTCCCTGTCACTGAGGCAGATGTTAAAGATGGGCTTTCAGCTCCTCTTCTCCATGGAGCTCTGCATTTATCCCAGAAAACCCAGCCTGCGGGTTTAGCTCCCAGCCAACGTCACACCAAGGAAACAGGTGGAGTTAGACCTCACCAACATGGAAATCTGTGTTCTCCACAATTCAGGAATAGATTATAGGCAGGGTTTTCTTAAGGAAAATAACAGGAAACAACTCAGTTTAGTAGATTTCTGTATATGATAAAACCCTTTGGGTTAAAATCTGCTGTTACACAGTTTGCACACAGAAATATAGATTTTTCTGCATGTGTTCAACAGGATCCACACAAATTGAAGATAATTTGGAAAGACTCCTTTTAGGAAATACACACGCTGAATTTAAGTTCTAAATCTTGGGAGACCCTTCCCTGAGTTCCCTATGAAAAAGCTTGCTATAAATACATAGAAATAAAATCATTAAAATGTTAATATAACCTACAAAATCAAACAAAAGACCTGCTGGAGCCTGGGTCAGACCTAAATAGTGTAAAAAATCCTTTCTTAAAACAAAGTCCTGGAGATCTGAATAATTTTCCTTTTAAAATGTCAGGACAATCTTAGGTTTGGTTCAGTTAAATTTGGAGCAATTCTCCATAATGAAAGGAAAGAATGAATATAAACATGTTTCAGTAGGACTTTGGGATTCCTGACTCCTGTCTCTTTAGGGAGACTGTTTTTCCTTATGGCACAGGTCTGCACTTTAAAGACCTTGCTATGAAATAAGGAGAAGTTGAGGAGAGAAGTAGAACAAGCACAACTACCTTGGAAAATTCACTTAAATTAAGGGACCCAAAATGATGTGTCCATCTATTAATGCTACCAGAAGAAGCCAAATAGATTATCCAGGTGAAAAAGAGGAAACGAAAAACAACAGAGTCCCTGCCATAGGTGAGAGCTGAGATTTTTCTCTCGCACCACTGGTTTTTTGTAAGAAATGATATTTTTGAAGAGTTTCTGCTGCCAAAGGGGTTGGGAGCTCCTGTGTTCAGACAATGCTGCACCACAGAGTCGTGTGCTTCTAATTCAAACCATTTTAATGTATATTAAATGGAGAGATTAATTTATGTAAAATACACGTAGACCCCTCCTGATAAATGGGTGTTTCCCATGTCACACAACCCAGTGTGACAGATAGAGATTAACCAGTAAATAATTCCCTGGGATTGGGACCCTCTTCCCCTGCAGAGGATCCTGACCATGGAAAGGATGATTTATTCTCCACCCCACACGAGGGCTGGGATGGCATCTGCAGCCTGATGGCCACAAAAAGGTGAGGATTGGGCTAAGAGTGACTCTAAAGACACCCAGAAGGACAATGGCTTTGACAGCAGAGAGAAGAAACCCTTCCCTAGGAGTGTCCAAGGCCAGGTTGGATGGGGTTTGGAGCAACCTGGGATAGTGGAACGTGTCCCTGCCATCGACTGGATGAGATTTAAAGTCCCTTCCAACCCAAACCATTCCATGATTCTATGAAGACCCAACATCCTACAAAGCATCATGTGGAAGGACTCAACCCACGGTTCAAAAGCAAATATTCCTGTTTATTTTCCATGGCTTTATTCTGTTGTAGATTCCATTGCCGTGGCAGGTTTCAGGTGTATCTGAAAAAACTCAAGTCCCCTCTTTGCGCTGTATTTTGTTTGGATATGACCCATTGTCCTATTTTTATGATACAATGAGAACACAATTCACATATTAGCATTTGCAGACCTGTGCAGCTGCAGAATGAGTAAACAGTGGAGTAAGTAATCATTATTAATCTGCACCGGAGAAAGAGTGAGAGAGAGGGGGGAAAAAAAGCACATCATTTTGTGGTGTGGTAAACCAGAAAAAATATGGTTTGCACTTCTTAAAACATCTCAAATTCTTTTTTTATCTGTGTTTTAGAGGTGACAGAGAAAAATCTATCTTTTAACTGAACTAATCTCTGATGAATTAATATCCTTTTCCATACAAAAGTGTTTGGGGAAACTTGAAATTGTGGCATAACCTATTGATTACATTATTTGAATTAAGTTTTTGAAATCCTACAGCTGTTTGCTGTCAAGCTTTAAACCTACTGTCTGTTTTCAGCTGTGCACTTAATACCCATTTCACCTGGTGACTCAATAACATTTTAATATAAAAGTACATGATCAGGGAACATATGTTCAGTGTTCATACGAGGCTTAATAGCGACAGAAGGGGTAACAATTAACAGTTCTGTTTTTTCTGGGTACGCAGGGTCCGAGTTTAAAGTTTTTCCTGGGCTGCTTCCAAAAAATCTTTGTTCCTGGTGCCTTGACCTTTGAGGAGTTTGGAATCAATGAGCCACGTTGCCTTCCATAAGGGTGTCAAGTGCAGAATAAAAAACCGCGTCACATCATTTTTCACCGCGGCCAGATGAGGTCTGAGTGAAGGAACAAGGAACAGGAAAGCCAGAACATCTGAAAAATTGACTCTGCAAGCTGGAATGCGATTCTGCAATAAGGGGCAACTCTCCTTTGCTTTTTTTTTCCCCCCTCTCTTTTTTTTTTTTGCAGAGTAGGCAGGTTGTGGACAGATCTGGGTCTCAGGCTCCCGCCCCTGGGGCCCCCGTGTCACGGCGCGGTGATAGAGCGCCGTTCATTTCTGCAACATCTGTAACGCATCCAGAGACGTATTAATAGCTCAATATGCCAATCTGCCACTGTGCATTTTGACCCAGCGAGGACCAGGAGCATGGAAGGTCTGTAAGGCAGATGTGGGAACGGCAGCAAGGGCTGAAATTAAAGGCAGACCCCGAGTTTTGCACGGAATTGCGGAGCGGTAGTTCTGGAAGAGGCTAATGCTTCCAGCTCTGTTAGGAGGTTAATAGAGCTAATCTTCTGTATCACTATTATTTATAACATGTTGTTGGACTTAATGTTTATGAAGCTCAAGCTGTATAGTGCACATCCAATTATGTTTTCTTACAGCCATGGAGGGTTTTATGAAAAGGAATATTGAGTGAATGCTTTATTGCTGAAAAATATTGTATTGGTTAGAAGGGAAGTTAATCCAATAGGAGGTAAAAACAGTAACAAAGGCTACAGCAAATACAAGATGCTTTAAATTCATTGCATGACATTCTCACCCTAATTATTAGCCCACACTGGGAATAAAAACAGCACCCTCATCTTCAAGTTATTATTTTTTTTCCCTTTCCTCATTTTTATTGCACATTTACATAAGACTTGTATGCCTCGTACTTCTTCCAGGCTGCCTTATAAGGTTTCTTTTAACCCTTTACTTCTCTTTCCCTCAGCCGTGCAGGAAGACTCATTTACAGCCACAGAGGCAGAGGAGGGCAGGTGACAACAGTGCAGGTGGCTGGGGCAGAGGAGGCCAAGCACCAGGAGCACAGAGGTGGCAGCAGCTTGAACAAAAGCCCAGCAGTTCAGATGCTTGTCCAGCCCCAGCTCCCAGAGCCCCTTGGGTCTGGAAAGCTGGAACAGAAAGTCCTGAGGGGAAAAAAATTAAGATATCCAGTATTTCTTATATCTAACTGGATGGGAGATATTGCAAGAGCAAATCTTTCTCATGGTGTGGAGGACCAGCCCACATCTGGCAGCAGAAATGTCCAGTGGATGGTTGAGTAAGGTGAAAAAAACCTTTTTGAAAAATTCTCTGTCCCTTATGAAGGACCATTGTTATTGCAGTTAGGGAGAGCAGAAAGAATGAAGTGGGGGTTTGTGGTTTGTACTTTATGTTTAAAATAAGGAGAGTTAAAGAAAGTCTGATTGAAGGAAAAAGAGGGAAGGAAGGAAGATTAGCCAGTTAATAAAGGAGATTTATGTGAGTGACAGTGGGTAGGCAAATTGCACTGCTAAATGGGGTATGGACTTCTTTTATGTGGAGAAGAGATTTCATCAATTTTCTTTAACTCAAACTGCACCATAATCGTGTCGTCGGGGCCTTGGCTGGAGGAGACACCCATCTCATGGAGAAACAGCTCTGGAGACACCCGGGCTGCCCAGCAGAAATTCGGGAATGGTGCTGTCTCCTGCATATGTTTCCAACAAACATTTTTGCTGTGCTGCAGTTTTGATCAGGGCTTGGGATTTTTTTAATCTGTACCATGAGTCAAAGGTGCAGTGGGCTGCTCTAGCAATTCCTCATTTTCAGTGAGCAGCTTAGGGGGACTTTGAGGGCTGAGCAAGGCAGGCTGAGATGGGGTCTCAGGAGCCTGAGATCTTGGACGATGATGAAAGTTCTTGTTTTTGTCATCATTGTCAAACAGGCTGGGCAGAAAGATGCAGCCACACGAAGCATGAGCAGATAGCTGGTGTCTGACCCACGTCCAACTGGCTTCCAGGAGCATTTCTTCTGAGGGAAAGCATCTGTGTAGCCAGTGGCTGATGGATTCCCATGGCAGCATTTCTGATTTGAGCTCGTGTTATGTGTGTTCCTGGTTAAAAGTGAATTTCTGAAAACACATGGGTTGTCCCGAGGTTCTGCCCGCCGTTATTGGAGCCGGTGTTTCCAGCAGGAATTTAGCTCCTCGTGTTACAGACGATGAGACCTGATGAGCTGCTAGGAGTGTGTTATCTGCATGGAGCTGAGCTGGATTTCCTGGAGCAAATCCAATCTAGGACAGGAGCTACAAGGAAAATGTTTTCCTCCCCAGGCCACATCACTGGGGCTTCACATCTCTCTTAGCTACAAAAGTAGCTACAGGACCAGGGTCTCAACAAAAAGTCAAAGTAGAATTGTCCACAGACAGAAATAAATGATCCTCTGTGGCTGATATTTCATTTATCATTTATGCACTTGAATTTATACTCACCTAAATCCTATACATATGTCCTTAAATGCCTGCAGAATTCTCAGATTTCTCCTCTCCCATTAGGGATACCATATAAAACCTGCTTTCTATTAAAAACAACACAAAAAAAAAACCAGTTCAGAAAAAGTGCATTCTTTCTCCACCCCTGAGCCATTTGGCACTTCAGACAATCATTAGAGAAGTGTGTGTTTTTCGAAGCCAAAAAAATTCCCCTCTCAAAATCCCACCCTCTTCTCCAGTGGCTTCTGAGAGAGCAGCAGAGGCAATTACCACGGCAAGAGGAAGGTGAGGATGAGGAGCCAGAAGAGCCTCAGGTCTGTAAAAGGAGAAGATGGGGCCAGAAGAACCAGGGAAAGGAATCTGGGATGGTCATAGGTTAAAAAAGCCATTTTCTTGTTGAATCCTGTAAATGGACAGAAGTTCAGTAAGGATCACCAGCAGGAAATACGAATATTATGCTTAACATAGAAAATTCCATGTCTATGCTTCAGATAAGGCTGGAGGTAGGATTCCAAAGGGTAGGAAGTTGTCTGACTCAATATGTGGCTGGATTTTGGGATATTTAATTAATGTGTTTGAAATGACCAAAACTAAAATAAAAATTTTGGATTGGACAAAAGGAGAATTTAGTAATTTATCTTCTCTGACTTAGAGAACTGAAGTGGAATGAGAATCAGTTCAAGATAAGTCATAAATTCCCTGGAAGTGTCCAAGGCCAGGTTGGATGGGGCTTGGAGGATCCTGGAATAGTGGAAGCTGTCCCTGCCCATGGCAGGGGTGGCACTGGATGAGCTTTAAGGTCCCTTCCAACCCAAAACTGAATTTTAACCTGGTAGCTGAATGACTTTTAAAAGGTTTTTTTAATAGATAATTATGAAAGAGATGGAGGAAGGTTTAGAAAAATACATTGGGAGAAATAAAAAGGTTGAGAAATATATTTTCATTGTTATATTCACACGGGTTGGGAATCAAAGGAAAGCAATCCTATTTGGATAATCCAGCTCTTGCTTTGGGCAGTTTATCTAACTTGGGCAGAGTCTGGGTCTGTTGATTAGAATAGATAATGTTTTGTAAAAGGAAAAATTAAAGATCTGGCTGCATCCCTGGGTATTCCCAGGCATTGAAAGAAAATATGGATATTCTATTGAGAAGGCTGGACTAGGAATAGCCTTAAACTACTTGTTTAGCTGCAGGACAAATATGTTTGAAATCATTAGGAGTGGGATTAGGGTTATTTAGAGCTGCTCCTTTTTCCTCCTTGTCAAATCATTCACAAAATGAGACCTCATTATCACAGAACTCAAACTTCACACTGATTCAGAACTATCTCCATTTTGAGATGCTCAATAAAACCAGCACTGCAGGGAAATGTTGTTGCACTTTAGGATTATCCAAAGGTCAAATATTCAGAATAATCTAATAGAAAAACACTGGCTTCAATTTAATGGAATACTATTTAATAGGAGAGGAAAAATATTCTAACCTGGAAGACTTTATCATTAAAAAAAAAAAAATTAAAAATCAAGAGAAATGCCAAAACCTCAGAGTTTGTGACGTTTCATAGCACTCTGTGGGCAGCACAGTGGGACAAGAGATATCAGGAATTCAGGAGGTCCAGTGGGCTCCCTTCAATCCCAGAAACTCCTTTGGTGTCTGGAGTAAATCTCTGCTTGTCTGTGCGAGAACACAACATGTAGCACTTTATTTGTTATTCTGACTGCTCCTAAATCAGACTCGCTTTGCAAATTTTGGTTCTTTCCATGTGGACCTTCTTTGTCTGAAGTTTGCTGGGGCAGAAAACAAAAGAGGATTCAGAATGGTTTTTGGTTTTGTCGGCAGATCCATCACTTCCCAGACATGGCACCAGGCCATGGAGAACAGAACCCACCAAGGATCAGCAATGCCCCTTGTGCTGGCAATTGAGCAAAAGGATCTTGGATCCAAGAGCTGGGGGAAACACCCGGCGTTCCAGAATAAAACAATGAACCTGAACGGGTAAATGGTGACTTCTGAGCTCTGAGGCTGTCTGGAAAGTCAGTGTCAACTGGAGAAACTGCTCACAGGGGCAATGAGTTCTCTTCAGATCTATCATAAGATCTTTGTGAAATTCAATTGTCTGAACAGTGCTCAGTGAAGGCATTTGAAATTTTACCATTTTATTTATTTGGTATCAGGAGATGATGAAGGGACCCAAGTGTGTAATGCAGGATCTGCCACAGATTCCACCACAGACCCTCATATCGCTAAATGTATCTATATTATCCAACCGTATTGCTAAACATATGAATTCTTCAAGGAAGATTATCTTGATTTTCACTATTTTTAATCAGCCTTACAGACAGAGCTGTAAAATATCTCCATGTGCTCCTCTCCAAACCGTCGGCTCGCGAGCTGCAAGCGCCATGGTAAGGGTGGAGGGTTTTTCCAGGCACATCCATCCTGCCATTCCCATTCCTGGATCCCGCAGTGTCTCTCTGGCTGCAGTCACAGGCGATGTTTGGGCAGCCCTCGGGGTGAGCAGCCCCAGGGTCAGGCCATCCCTGCCTCCCCTCCCGCCGCCTTCCTGCTCCGTACCGGAGGTGACCGGGCAGGGGGTCCCTGCCGGGGTTACCCTGGGCCACCCTCCCTGCTGCAAGCAGGAACCTCCAGCAATGCTAAACAAATCAGGCTGCCAAGGGTTTTTCTTCTTTTTTTCTTCTTTTTTTTTCTTTTTTTTTTTTTCTTTTTTTTCTTTTTTTTCTTTTTTTTTTTTTTTTGTTCCTAACTTTCCCATAAAAAGATTCAGGTAAATGTAGCATGACGAGCCAATTTAAGCCAATTTCAAAGTTATTTGAGTAATTGGTTATTAAGATAACACTCTCAAATTTCAATTCAGCAATTATCCTCTTAAAGATACAGAATGTAAGTATAGGAGGAAGAGCCTATGTGTTAAAGCTACAGAGGCCCCTTTTTTAAAATCTAAAATGGGGAGATACTTGACAAAACCATGGAGCTCCTAATCTCATTGCACTGAGACTTATCTTCCAGCATGTGCAACCCTTCTATGTTGAAAGCAAGTGTTTCTAAATTTTGGAAATGAAGTTGACTATTATTAGTGCTCATAAAGATTAAGAGACTAAGTGAAGACCCTCCTTTTAATATATGCAAGCTCCTTACCCATAACTTAAGAACCACAAGGGGACAGAACATTGTCTTCCTACAAGGCTGCACTGCAGACTGATGCAGAGTGTGATGATGGAAATAATGGCTTTGGCAGATGTACTTGGTTTGAAGCCAATTTCTCCATCCTGATGAATGGTGGAATTACCACAGAAAAGCTTTACGGTTTAAAAAAAAAAAAAAAAAAAAAAAAAAAAAAAAAAAAAAAAGGAAAGAGAGGGAAAAAAGAAAAAAGAAAGAAAAAATGTGCAGCTTATTCCCAGTTAATCAACCCCGTAGGATGGATGGCCATGACCAATTATTATTCCCAGATACCACTGGTTAATCAAAAAGCACACAGTTAAAAGGCCTTGTGCGAGCGACTTGGCTGCTGAAAGCAAGAGTGGAGAATCTGCAAATGTTCACCACAAGATTAAGGTTATGCAAATGCTGGAAACTTTCCTGTGCTTGCACAGTTGCCTTTCAGAAAGGTGAAGTGGGTTTGTTATCCTCAGAGTGGCACTGGATGTTTGTTGTCCCTGGAGTAGCACTGAGTGTTTATTATCCCTGGAATACCACTGGGTGTTTTTATCCTTGCAGTGGCACTGAGTGTTTATTATCCCTGGAGTGCACTGGTTGTTATCCCTGGAATATCACTGGGTGTTTTTATCCCTGGAATAGCACTGGGTGTTTTTATCCCTGCAGTGGCACTGGGTGTTTTTATCCCTGGAATAGCACTGGGTGTTTTTATCCCTGCAGTGGCACTGGGTGTTTTTTATCCCAGGAGTGACACTGGGTATTTTTATCCTTGCAGTGGCACTAGGTGATTTTATCCCTGGAGTGGCACTGGGTGCTTTTATCCCTGGAGTGGCACTGGGTGTTTTTTATCCCTGCAGTGGCACTGGGTGTTTTTATCCCTGGAATAGCACTGGGTGTTTTTTATCCCTGCAGTGGCACTGGGTGTTTTTATCCCTGGAATAACACTGGGTGTTTTTTATCCCTGCAGTGGCACTGGGTGATTTTATCCCTGGAATAGCACTGGGTGTTTTTTATCCCTGCAGTGGCACTGGGTGATTTTATCCCTGGAATAGCACTGGGTGTTTGTTATCCTCAGAGTGGCACTGGGTGATTTTATCCCTGCAGTGGCACTGGGTGTTTTAATCCCTGCAGTGGCACTGGGTGATTTTATCCCTGGAATAGCATTGGGTGTTTTTATCCCTGCAGTGGCACTGGGTGATTTTATCCCTGCAGTGGCACTGGGTGTTTGTTGTCCCTGCAGTGGCACTGGGTGTTTTTATCCCTGCAGTGGCACTGGGTGATTTTATCCCTGGAATAGCACTGGGTGTTTTTTATCCCTGCAGTGGCACTGGGTGATTTTATCCCTGGAATAGCATTGGGTGTTTTTATCCCTGCAGTGGCACTGGGTGATTTTATCCCTGGAATAGCACTGGGTGTTTGTTATCCTCAGAGTGGCACTGGATGTTTGTTGTCCCTGCAGTGGCACTGGGTGTCGTGTTCCTGCGGGTCCCAGATCCGTGCTGTCCTTGCTCGGGGCACAAGTTCTGTGTGCTGAACATTCTCCCAGCACACACAAGCCCCACTCACCCTCTGGCTGCCACCACCAGCCCTCGGCTCCGTCCACTCCCGTCCCAGCTGTGCCGGAGGAAGCGCCGATGCTCAGCCGGCGTCTGCGGCTTGTGCTCCCCCTTCCCGGCTCGGGGAACAGCAGACACCGGGGAGGAAGCAGAGACAGAATCCTGACGGAGCAGAGGTCGGGGTTTGCTCACATTTTGGCTCGCACCAGCAGAATGCAAAGGGCAGAACCAGATAGGGCAGGAAATGTGAACCTGCGTCTGATTTACTCCTGATGAAAGTTAACCCCCTTCCACTGGAAATTTCTGTGGAGCAAAGCCAAGTCCCTGCAGCTGAGAATCCGTCCCCTTTGTGTTCAGATCACTTGTAATAATTAAAGATATATTAAGACAGCAGAGAGTGCAGTGTAATCAGGACTGGGAAAAAATCCTTCAGTTATTTTAGCTTTAGTCCTTACGTTTATTTTTTGTGACTGAGATTGTTTAAATAATATGTCTCCAGAGAACAGAGTAAAAATATAGATTCTAATTTGAATATAGATAAACACTGGATTATATATCACAAAATATGCTGGTGTAGCACAAGCAGTACATGCTACATGTTAACACCAGGTATTACGTAACCACAGCACCCAGCCAACTCACTTTTATCGTGCTAACGCATTTCTTACCTCCAAGCATTAATATTTTTGTATCTATATATATGTGCTGCTACAATGCCATATTCCCAGGTTTTACAGTTTCTCTGCATTTTTCTGGCACGGGTTACAATGAGGGAAAAACGCCAACTGGAACACGTCGGAAAACAAGATCATAAGGTTTCACTCAAGTTGCTTAAATTATTATGTAGGAGGTATATTATCGACCTTTTAATAAAAACCTTTACAGTCTCCATGGAAACATTTTTACATTGACATATAAAAACATAAATGGAGAAAAAATGTTGTAAAAAAAATGAATCTGGTCTCCTGTTCATAAATTAGAGGCTGCCCTCACTGTGTGGTGCCTCATCTTCCCTCCGTTATGCAAATGCAGCTGCTCAGTGATGATTCATTAGCGGAGCATCTTGCTGTAACCTGTGTAGTAAGCTGAGGGATTCAAGAGGTTTAATCCTAAAATAGCATTTACTGTTTCTATGAGGCGGTTTCCCACCTACTTTTAAACCAGGACAGCACATCAGTGCATTAGGGCTCGGGTTAAATGTGCAGGAGGTGGAACAACCCTCGGAAGTACCGACTCATAAAATTCAAAGCTCACAAGAAAGTGCCTGCCTGGTTTTCTTTTTGCTTAAATTAAGAGCCTCTCATCCTGACCGCACTGAATTTCCAGGAGTTCGCAGCCTTTACAGCAGAGGAAAATCCTCCTGCAGCCTCAGCCTCAGGCGCTGGAGCCCCGGCAAATTTGGGAAGGGGCGAGGAATCTCAAACACATCATTTGAGATAAGGATCAGTCTCTGTTGATTTGAATTCCAGAGCTCTCAGCTGTGGTGTGCTGACATCTCATCAGCATCCCTGACATTTACCAGCGATATCCCGTTTATATCACTCTCAACTCCAGAGGCCAGATGACAAGATGCAAAGACATTCGAATTCTGATTGCAATACAAAGGCAGAAGTTTGTGCTGTCGAAAAAGAGAAGCACAGTACAAAGAGCACAGGGATTGTTTTCCAAGAAGCACCAGCGCAGTGCTAAATGTGCCTTTATTTACAGATAATTCTCTGGCAGGTTTCTCTTTTAATCTCAATTTCCTCTCTAATCAATGCAGGATTGTGCCAACCATTTGCAGGAGGCATTCTTTACATGAGTACACATGAAGTGGTTTTTCAAGGAGCTGAAGAAATGAAATTGTCAATGTTTACTAAAGTAAAAAGCAGTTCCTGAAAAAAAAACCCAGCTCAAATCCAAGCAAATGAAGCATTGACCTGTCTCATAGAATAAAACAAAGAACTAAATAGTCTCAAAATGAATCATGCAGCTTTCTACCAATTTTCAAGTTATGAAAACCAAAAGGCTTGATTAGCACATAGATTTTAAAAGTTGAAAGAAGAGTCTTTAAAGCCAGGTAAATGTCATGTTCTGAATGCAGTAGGTAATACAGATGAATTGTACAGGTTTAAGCTCCTTACAGAGCTCAGTGAATTTATTGAAAGCCTTTGCATTCAACAGCAGAATCAGAGACAGTTCAGGAGGAAATTAAATAGTTAATAAATATAATTTAATATCAGGCCAAACAGCTGTTCTCCATATACAACCTAAGGAGAAATTTTTATATAGCTAGATAGACAGATAAATAGATACATTTGTAAACATGTGTGTTATCCAAACATATTTATAATAGTGTTTCTTCCAGTTTCTTTCAGTTCCTGCCTAATTTGGCTAATCAGATGATTTTCAGAGGGATTTCTTGCTGAATCAAAGGGAACATCCCTCCATACCTGGATAGTTTTTGCAGTGCCTTCAGCTTTGTGTTAGTAACATTACAAAGGAAACTGATTTTCAATAAGTGGTTCAGCGCCGAGTCTCCAAATATCAGAACCCCCTGGAAGTATCTCAAATTCATTTTGGCCAAGCTCAACAGGAAATAGGTAAAGGGAGCAAGTCACACTGAAGAGATTGTTGAAATGAACAGAAAATTGTGGAAAATGTGGAGTTTGTGAGCTCAGACCTCCCTCCCTTCCAAGGTGGAATGGAGCTATGAGCAGCCCGGTCTACAGAAGGTGTCCCTGCCCATGGAATGAGACGTTCCTCTAGATCCCTTCCAACCCAAAGGGATCCCTTCTGGGATTCTGTGTCACAGGGCAAACCCCAACATTGCCTCAAGGCTCTGACCTCCAGACGACACCTTAGAGCAGCACTTGGGAACTCTGGCAAAATCTCTCAGATAAAAAACTGAACTCCGGAATTTCCAAACTTGTATGTGGGCTTTGATAAACACCAGCAAAACTCATCAGAACATTTTTGCACATGTAAGAGGAGATCCCTTAATTCACTCAAAGGACCAAACTGCCCTGTAATGAGAGCCCCATCTGGCAAAATATCTGAAATTCTAGAAACCCTGGGTATGGAAAATCCCTCCAGGAAAAGCCAGTGTCCATAAAGGAGACAGAGGAGTCCTGCAACTTTATCCGAATAAAGGGAGAGTCCCCTGGGGCACAGGTCCTTCTCTCTCGAGGTTTTGGAGGATGTAGCCTCCTTTATCCCAAACTCCTGGCTGCATCCTGCCCCCTTCCCTTCCCCACTGCTGAGGTACCAGGGAGGTACTGCCTACCCCATATCCCCTTTGAACCTGGAATTTTATCCCAAGTTCAGAAGCTCAGCCGTGTGCAGACCTGTTTGCTTCAGGAGCCAAGCTGGGTTCTGTAGTAAACCACCCATTTCAAAGACATTAACCCCCATCGAATTGTTTGTAGAGACATTAACCCACATCTTCCCTATCACCTGTTCTAAAAGAAAAGCACACAAATTCTGGCTGTTCTAATCAGCTGCATTTTCCAATCTCAATTTTGCCTTTTTGTGTTTGCTGAAAACTAAAACATGGCCGCAGGTTTGGTCCTCTGGGGAACGATGAAGGATCAGCCTTGCAGTCCCCACTGGCAGGGGCTGACAGCTTTGCTCCTCTCCCTGCAGAGCTGGTCCCAGGTGATGCTGGCTGACCACCCAAATCCTGCTGCCCTGAGGGCTCTTGCATTTCCCCATTTCACCTCTCCCTTGGCTTCTCCACGCCTGGGAGAGAAATGGAAAATATTCCTCCTGCAAAACTGGCCAAGAAGTCAGAGGCCACAGAAGAGGGGTCGAGCTGGCACTGTACAGGAATCCAGTTTGTGTTTTCAGCAGGGACAGAGCTGAAATCCCCGGTGTCTCCCCAGGGTCCCTGCAGGGTTTTGAAGCCACTGGAGCCCCAGCAGGAGCTGCCATTCCCGCTCTCCAGGCCCCTGGGTCCCACCGCAGGCCAGGCTTTGCAGCACTCCGTGAACTTGATACGAGGCTGTGGGGCCAACAAAAATGTGCCAGCGTTTTTGGCAAACCTTCCTGCAGCGTTAGTGCAGATCTCTGCAGGTCATTAACCTGACAAGGCCGGTGATGAGAGGCTGGGAGCCACAAACGCCTCAGAGCGGTGGCCATGGCCCAGCCCTCGGCATTCCGAGCACGCAGGGCCTGAGAGGCAGCAGAAACCTGACGGCTGGATGGAGAGCAAACATTGCACTGCCACGGCCACAGAGGGAAAAGGGATGGGGAAAGGGAAGAGGGAAATAAAGGGAAATTGCCAAGGAAAATCGCCGTGAACTTCCAACCCTGGCAGCAGATCCAGGCATGGAATGGTTTGGGTTGGAAGGGAACTTAAATCCCACCCAGTGCCCCCCCTGCTATGGCAGGGACACCTCCCACTGTCCCAGGCTGCTCCAGCCCCAGTGTCCAGCCTGGCCTTGGGCACTGCCAGGGATCCAGGGGCAGCCACAGCTGCTCTGGGCACCCTGTGCCAGGGCCTGCCCACCCTCACAGGGAACAATTCCTGCCCAAATCCCATCTAAATCTCCCCACTGTCAGCTTAAAGCCATTCCCTGTGTCCTGTCCCTCCATCCCTTGTCCCCAGTGCCTCTCCAACTCTCCTGGAGCCCCTTTAGGTCCTGCAAGGGGCTCTAAGGTCTCTCTAGATCTTTCCGTTCTCCAGGTGAGCACTCCCAGCTCTCCCAGCCTGGTTCCAGACCTTGGAGCAGCTCTGTGGCCTCCTCTGGAATCTCTCCAACACCTCCATGTCCTGCTGATGTTGGGGACCCCAGCGCTGAGCACAGTGTGAACATCAGATGAGTGATCCCCGAGCCTCCAGAGCCTCATGAGACCCCCACACCCCATACCCTGCTCCTGCCTTATCAGCGGCTCATCCCCGTCTCCTTCCTGGACACAACAGTGCTGTCACTGAAATTCTACTTCTTACCTTGCCAGCCTTCTCTGGAGATGATTCCAGAGTTGGGAAGTAACACCCTGACTGAGGTCAAAAATCCATGTTTTTCATATAACAGCCTGCATTTTTTCCCTTCATATTTGTCTTCAGACACAACGATGCACCCATTGGAGTAATTAGGTTTAAACACTAATAATCTCCTAAGTTCTTCCATAAACTCAGCATCCATCTAGCAGAGGTTTATTCTTCTTATTGATATCCCCAAGAAACATGAAGTGTCTTAAGGGATGAGTCCCTTGATACTTTTCCATGTGAAGATTTTAAATGGATGGAATAATTATTGAAAAAAATCTAAAATTCATACATGGATGTGTGACATTTAAAAACCCCACTCATTTAAGTTTATGATGTGTTTATTCAGCTTTTTAAACTTTTTATAAATTATTTTTTTAAATAGTCACAGAGATTTGGGATTCTCTGATAAAAAGAACTGATATAAACTTCAGGCATTTGAGCCCTTCTGTGAATGGTTGCGGTTGTCAAGTCACATTTTGGTAACTGTGAGTGTGAACCAAATATAAAACAAGGTAAGTCAAGAAAAAGAATAAATAATTGCAGCAGTAAAATTCACATTTGTGCTCCAGAGTTAATCTGATCTCCACCAGCATCTCAAACTTTTCTGACCACTAGTACAAGAAATTTTAATTTGTTATATGTTGTGAGACACTGGTGGCCACATCCAAAACTCTTCCCCTGATCCCAGAGCTCCTTTGTCTGTTCAACTCTTACTCAGAGGTCACCCCAAACTTTATTTTACCCCTTCTCTCTGAATCTGAGAGCATAAAACCGTGTAGGCATTATTAAACACCCCTAACTTAGTTCCAAAGTTCTGCTGTATCAAGTTGCACCAGATCTGACTTTGCCTGTGAAGAAACAATCTGTTTTTATCCCAGCTTGGAAGCAGTTCCTATCCCGACGTTCACCCAGCCCGAAGTTCACCGGCGCTGAAGTCACAGGCCTGCATATTTCTGTGCGTGTGTATGTGTTTGCATCTGCAATTTCCCAATATTCCTGGCTACTGCTCTGCGAGCCATTGAACTGCTCAGTGCTGCGTGTAATAAAACACTGAAGGCATCTGGGTTTTTTTGGACACATGTCTTGGCAGGAAAGCTGGGCTTGAAGTGTTGGATTCTCTTCGCGCAGTTTGGAGACCGGCGTGTTTCCAGTGGAGCTGGAAACCTGTAACCACTCATATGCTCTGCTGGGTAATTTGTTAGAGTTTAGGACTGTTTGGATTTGTTTTCAAGTTGGAAAAAGAAATGTAAGGGGGTAACCTAAGAAAGAACAGATGCTAACACTGGAATATTAGAGCTACGGGTTCTTATCGCAGTTTGGGGAGCTGTCTCACAGTTCTTTTTGGACGAAATCTGGCCTGGAAGTGGCATGAAAGCAAGTGTGTTAAATATTGTGAAGGCAGCTGCCCTCTCTGCACTCCTCTGACTTGTGAAATCCCCTTCCCCTGGTATCTCAAATGGCTCCATTCTGGCTCCCCATCCACTGCCCCCAAAATTCTGCCTGGTCTGCCTTCAGCAGAAAGGTGTTGGCACCTGGCCACTGTCCAGCAGGGCATGTTGGACATTTCAGGGGTTTGAGCATCTCAATCTATTGTGTGTTTTCCATTCTCAAGGAAAGCAGGAAAATCCAGGAGACATTATTGTGGTATAAAATATAAAATGCAGATCCAGATGATAGAATCACAGAACTTCCTGGGCTGGAAGGGATCTTAAAAATCATCTAATTCCAACCCTTGCCATGGACAGGGACACCTTCCACTACCCCAGGGTGCTCCAAGCCCAACCTGGCCTTGAACACTTCCAGGGTCAGAGCAGTTACAGCTTTCCTGGATAACCTGTGCCAAGGTCCCACTGTAAAAAAAAAATAAATTCTTAATATCCCATCAAAACCTGTCAGTTTGAAGCTATTCCCTGCTGTCCATTCACTGTAAGCTCTTGGAAAAACTCCCTCTCCATTCTTTCCTGTGGTTTTCCTTCAGGTACTGCAAGGTCACAATCATTTTCTGTACTTTGTACCAGGAGCAGACAAGAACCTTGCACCATTTTGCACCACTGGCTATTTGTTTGATTTATCCACAAAAAAATGCTTTGGAGTTGTTTTTGGGTTATTCCCATGGAAGTGGCTCACCAGGAGATGCTGCCCAAGCTGCAGGTGAGGGGTCAGCAGGAGGGCTGGGATTTCTTCAGCACATCCAGTCCCAGCTAAACCTGCAGCACAGCACTTCTGGATTCCAGAGCTGGAGCAAGTGGGCAAGGAAAAGACCCCCAAAGTGGCCCTCTACTATATCAGCATCTGATTGCAATTTCTGATGGCAATTTCTTCGTTTTTTTACACAATTTTCCATCTGTCTGGGTAACCAAAGCCATGCAGATGACTGGAAGGAAACGCCAATTCTTTTTACTTTTGTTGAAATGACTTTCACCCTTCTGCTATCGTATTCTCTGCTACATTTAATTTGTTTTGGTTTAGCACATTTTAGCTGAGCAAACAATTTGTATGTTATGACTCGAGCCCGTTTTAGAATTGTTCAGGATTTTTTTTTCCCTTTTTCACAGCTTTTTTTCTAACCTGTCTGTATTCAGCTCACACGCTGGGTTGTATTTAAACAGAAGATCAACTGATAATTGCAACACCACTGCTGGCGTCGCTGGAGTGATGAGGCTGCCAGCATTTCCAGGTTGAATTTTGGCATCCGACATCGCAGCCTGGAAGCCAATTTTATTAAAATGAGTAGAGGGAAAAATCTGTTTGGCCTCTTCTGCTTGATAAGGGTATAAAAAGACAACATTTTAAAAGAATAAATGGATGTTGAGAACACAGGGTCTGACCTGCAGGGATTTTTGTGGTGTTTGCCACTGAGCTGAGGTGTGCAGGTCGATGTCTGGGGATGGGATCACCCTCATCCAGAGCCTCATTGTCCCAGATGAGGACAGTGACCACTCATTAATTCATTATTTACACACTGGGGCATCAGAGGGGCACCCAAGAAGTCCCAGATGTCCCAGATGAGCACAGCCTCCCATGCAATCCCACAATGAGGCCAGTGCTGCCCCAGTTCATCCCAGAAATTCCATATTCCTCAGTAAAATCGCAGCCATCCTCACTTATTATTGTCTGAGGGCCCATATCCTACCACCTCCTCTGGAAAACGTGCAACCACGCACCAGCAGAATACAGATGAAAATCTGCACTCGTATAATTTTATATTTAAGCCTATGGGATAGGGATAATTACAGTTTTAGAATGGGATCAAAAAGCCCAGATCTACAGAGACTCTTTGAAGTCAATATCTATTTATTATAATTACACAACATCTTCCATCGGACCTGAAAGCATTATTCAGGCATTAATAAATTAAAGTTTGCAAAAGACAAGCTTCCCATGCCACTATTTATCCCCATTTTATGGATAGGCAACCCGAGGAACAAAGAGTTGAGGTGAGTTGCCTCTGTGTTCCAGCAGCACGTGGACCCTGGTAGGTGCAGCGAGCCCCAGGCTTTCAAACAGAACATTTGGCTCATCCTAGTCCCCAGATCCTCTTGACATTCCCTGTATTCTCACACCTGGGGCTTTCCTGGCTGGAGATGCCAAAGGCCAAACATTCTGGGATGTGGTGAAGCTGCTCAGTTAATAAAACTATTAACACTCTGTATTTAATATTGCCTTTATCCCACAAATGCTTTTATTTAACGACTGTGGGCTGCACAGAAACTCTTGTTCCACTCTTCCCACTACAAGAAGAAGACAGGAGAAGTGGAAATAGGACTTGTAAAAGGTGGTTTAGGGAACTGAAATCCAAGCTGGGAAAGCTGGGAGCCAAAACTTCCTTCTGGCCACCCCTCTCCTTTCATTCCTGGGTCACAGCGTGGCCGTGGTGGGTGAGGAAGCTGTGAAGAAGCTCACACCAAACACAAACCTGGAGCAATTTGGGCAATCTTCTGACAAAGGGCAGCAGTTCCTTAGCAGCTATCGAAAAGACAGTTCACCACTGAAATACTGCAGTGCTCCACAGAATGGGAGTAAATCTGGGTCTGAACGGAGCACTGCCAATCTAAAACCAGTGTTTTATTCAAAATAACTCTGCTGGCAGAAGGACTAGAATCATGGAATCATTAAGGTTGGAAAATGTAAAGTTGTTTATTTTTTGGGGTTTTTTTTGTTACAGTTGGGATAAAGATATATGGGAAATGTAGATTTTGAGTATGGATTTGGAATGTTTATTGGTTTTTATTTATTTATAGTATTTGTAGTTTTATGTATTGTAAGCTTCTAGAAAATGACGGTAAAATGGAGTGGTTTTAATTTTTTAAGGTTATTTGAGAGATTTTTATTTAATAGTAAGGTGATATTTAAATTATTTATGGTTTTGATTTAACAATGATTATATATAAATTAAATATATATACAATATAAAATTTGTAATGTGGATTCTTTTTTATTTAATTACAGAAAACTACTTAAACTTATGGAGAAGAAGGAAGAAGATGAAGGACAAAGACAACACTTAAAGCCCTCCATCTTGACTTATATGTATTGTAATGCTTTAAAACCTTAAATTTTAAGTTTTCAGGAGTCTAACAGGAAAAGATCTTTAAGATTACCAATCCCAGCCCTCTGGTAGCCTGAGATGGTGTTTTCTGGAGAAATTTGCACCTTGGAGGTGGTGTTGCATGAAATCGTGCCCACTGCTGCTGCTCTGTGCCAGGGCAGAGGGCACCGGTGCTGAGATGATGCTCCAAACCCAGGCACCCCCAGAGCAGCAGGAATTTGCTCCCACTGCCCCCAGCTGCAGCCTCAGGGCTCAGTGCTGGGATCAGCCCGGCTCAGGACCAGCGGGAGTTCCTGAAATCCACCTTGGCTGTCAGGGCTGGCGTTGGCCGGGCTGTCGGAGGGAGGGAAGCAGTGTTTTCCTTGGGTTGGCAGAGGGCACTGTGTCTCCTCACATGCTCCACAGGCACCTCTGTGGCAGGGGAGGCTCAGCTGGCACGGCAGAGGCACAGGGTGGTCGTGTCCTGCTCTCCCGGGTTCTGACCCACAGCAGTCCCTGCTCTCTCCAACACAGACACCCTTAGGAAAGGCTCCCACCAACTTCCTCCGCTGTGATTTTCCCTTCTGCATTGTGTTTGACATTTTTGAGACTGAGCTTTGTTACAGGCTATTAGCCTATGGCAGTAGGCTGGGGAGATAAGACTTCATCAAGCTATAAATCACACCAAAGCGTGGAAAAATGGGAAATTCTGAGGTTGCACCGGCAGCTCTGGTTGGGTTCGCCTGAGCGTTGGGCTGATTGCAATATTTCAAGTGACTGCTGGTATCAGCCAATGCTGCAGCTTGCAGGGAAATGAGTTTGGTGCCTTGTGTCTGAACAGCAACACTATTAAAGTTTTGTACTTAGCATCGTTACTGACTTTGTGGGATCACTGTAGCAAGTTTTAAATGATGCATGAAATGAAGAATTCCTGCCCATCCTAAGGAGAGATAATGCAGATAATAGACTGCCTTGCAATCACAGCTGTGCAGTGTTTTTTTGTTCTGCTCACAGAAATGCCCT
>NC_086255.1:1635000-1680000 GCF_021018805.1 Prinia subflava | reverse complement strand
TAAACATGTTGGAGATCAACAAAAAGTGATCCAAATGTTAGCAATGAAGGTGAAGGACCAGATCAAAGAAGACTTGGAAGCCTAGAGCAGAAAAGAAAAGGCAGGAAAATAACCCAAGGCCAATAATTAACAAAGTATGAAGAAATAATATCTGTTTTATATAAAAGAATGCAGGAAGCTGAGGAGAGGATGCAGCAGAGCATGGAGCATGAGAGGGGGCTCAGGGCAGCAGGAAAGATGAGAGCGTGGCACTGGGTGACAGAAAACCAGCAGAAAATTCATCTGCTCTCTGAAAGAGAAAAGCAGACAATCTGAAATTCGGATAGTGCAATTACCAGAGCCTTAGATACGTCTAAAAGAGAGATCAAGACAATATTTTTTCTCCATCGGGACTCCCTCATTAATAATAGAAGTGGGATTTCTTTTTAAGCGCGACGTTCGTCACCTCTCCTTCTGCTCACACAGGCAGGGGGTGCCAAGGCACAGGGAGCATTGGGAGCATCTCCTGCTCCTCCATTCCCCTGGGAAAAGCACGCTGGGCTCTGAGCTCCCCTCATGTCCAAAGAGAGGTGGCATCCTGCCTGGCTGGGATACAAAATGCTCTTGCCTCTGGAAAATCCCCTTTTCCCAGTGAAACCAGGGCTGAGCAGCACCAACACTCTGGCAGAGGTTGGCCAAGGATGTTCCTCTAGTGACCACGGGGAAGGAAAGAAGTGGCACAGCCTCTCCAAAATCCTGCTGCTTCCCAGGGTTGGGAGAGTCAGGAGGGTTCTCAGCAGTGTGCACAAACTGGGCAAAAAAAGAGAAAATTCTGGCCAGGTTCATGGGAGGACTTTGATATCTCACACTCCTGCACAAATGTCCTTCACAGCCTCCGTGGATTTCTGGGACACCATAAGAATCAGCTGTCAATTCCCTTCATGCAAATCTTATGAAAATCTCTGTAGGCACACAGGGAGAGGAGGAAGTGTGGTTATAAACACCCAGAAACATTAGAGATGTGAAGAGAAGGGCATGGAAATCTCTGTGTGTTTTTATTCTAAACAAATTGATCATTATCCACAGCACTAACAGCAATTCACCACGCTGGACCTGATTTCAGAGCTGACAAAAAGCCGTATTTCTGACTCATCTCAGAGCATTTCCAGTCTCTCCATGCTCCTGATGCTCCAGGCACGTACCTGGAGCACCAAAACCTGGACAGAAATGGAGCTTCCATTTCTCATCACGTTCCTCTTGGACCACCCGTCATTCCCACATCACTGAAAAAACACATCTCATATTATAGCACTGGGTATGACCTCCACAACGGGTTTAAAACCAGCTCCCACCTTGCATATGGGGCTGGTCTTTGCCAGAAGGAGCTACTGGTTCCAGGAGGCATTTTCCATGGAAATGAGCTCCAGAGAAGGAGGCTGTGGGAGTCTGTCAAGCACGCAGTAAGCTCAGGTCTGAAACGTGGCATTTCCTGATGCACATCCTTAATTACAACAACAGAATAGAGAGTGTGGAGGAGGAACTTTTACAGCGCATTAAAGGAAGGAGTGATAGGTGGTACAGCTGTCTGGATTTCCTTGGAAATATGAAGCAATATCATTTATTAATTATGCTGAGGTAACTGGGAAAAAATTTAAATATAGAAGTACCTGAAACCAGTAATTGGCTGGAAGGTTCCACCCCCACCCCCCCTCATCTTACTCTGCTGCTGTAGAAATTACCAACAAAATATATTCCACTTCATTTCCCATGACACTAAACACTTGGAATATGGTTCCACATCTTAATATTATTGAAAGATGAAGTGACATTATGAAAAAACCTAACACAGAGCTCCTCTCTTCCCAAGCAGGCAGTGCCAGCGTCTCTTGGAATATGAACTCTCCTTTTTCTAGCACCAGGGAATGTGAAGGACCTGCTGCACAAAGCTGGTCTCAAAATCATTCTTCCCCTCATGCTTTTGTCCCATGATTGACTTGCAAAAATAAAGAATCAACAGATTGGTTGTCAGCCTCCAGGATGAGCTGCTGGACTTCAGAGCTGTAGGCAAACATTTATGAAAATACAACAAAACTGTGTAAACGTGATCTGGAATCACACAACACTGAATAATTTAAGGATAACACTCATCACCTGTACAGGACATAAATGTCCAGGAAGCTGTCCGTGGAAATAGGGGAAGCAAGAAGGAACGGGGCAACTCCTCTCCTAAATCACCTGAAAATCCCCAGCCCGGTGCTCCAGGGAGAGGGGTCCCCATCAGCCTTACAAAGGGCTGGATGAGCTGGGCAACCAAAAGAAATTCAAATTACCAAAGTTTGCAAATTGTTTGACTTTTTATGTTTGACTGGCATGCTAACTAAACATGAGAAGATTTTTTTTTAGGATTGTATAGGAAAGGCATATGATATTTAAATTTGATGTATTGGCTAAAGTCACTTAGACATTTGTTTTCGTTGGCTACCTGGTAAATTTGCACTACTAAAAGCAGGCAAATTACTAAAAACAAGTAAGTAAAAAATATAACCATAATGTTGGATTGAACGCTAAATTTTTCTTAAACTATTATTTAACAAAGGAATTTCACATTACTACTGATCTCTAAATATTGGTCTTTGGTTGATTGATAGATAAGATTGCATTGCTGAAGGCAAACTAAATAAGATATGAACATGATACTTGATTTAACTTTATGCTTTTATTTTGGTTAATTTTTTGATTTAGGGTACTTTTTTGCTTTTAATTTCTAAGCAATTTTTTTAGCACTTTTTTTTTTTTAATTTGTTGTGCGATTAACTAAATATAGGGCACTAAATTATTTTGTTTCTGTTCAACTGCAAACTTTTGCAAGAACTGGTGGTTCATGCATCACAGGTTGATCACTAAACTGGTGTGGAAATTTTCACTGAGGAAGGAGAATAGTGGAGAAGAAAATCGTGTTGTTCTCCAGCAAAAATTGGTTTGATGGATCAAAGCTGTAGAGTAATTGCCACTGCTAAGTGATGATTTTTATTTTAAATAGAATATTTCAGTTAATAAGTGCAAAATATTTCTTTAGCTGTAAATGTACGACCCACATCAATTAAAATGGAGCATTGTAGGTCTTAAACATACAGGATTTAATTGTCAAAAGCCAGTAAATTCTAGGTTAAATCTATTATTTCAGCCTTTTAATCCTGTGGGATAAAGGCAGTTGACACATTTTATATCCAGCCCCACTCAAGAGGAGCAGTAGGGCTGGCCAACAATACTATGGGAGTATTAAAGAATAATTTCCACTTTTTCCAAAGACATTTATTTCTATTTTATAAGGCATAGCAAGTTTATTTTGATGGCTACCAGACCCACTAATTTCTCTTGGAATCGTGCAAAATGATTCCTCAAGAACCACCGTGCCAGGCAGTGTAGGAAACACACCTCGGAGTGGTTGTTAAAGATAAATTCCTTGGAAGTTTGACTTGGCATTCTTCAATTACTACTCTAATTATTCTTCTATTACTTAGGCAGTGAGCCAAAGGTTTCCTGGGTGCAGAGGAAGTTAATAGGGGAGATGAAGGAAGATTGTGAGGCCATGTCAGCATATGTTCATTAAAACCTGATTTCTTCAGCATTAAACTCATTCCTGGCACCAACAATGTCCTACTCTGCCTGTGTATTTAATGATAAAAAAATAAGAATAATTATTTACGATATTTCCTGACCCAGTTTCTTTGGTTGTTTGTTCAGAACTGTACTTATATTTCAAAAAAAAAAAGAGGAATTCATTGGGAAATCTACAGTAAAGAAGGTGCTGTCTCCTGTTCATTGCGAGAAGGAAATTAAGGAGTTTCCAAAAGCTTCCCAGTAAATCCCCGCTGCTTTCCAGCGTTCAGCACTGGATATATATAATTACATATGAAAAAATTACATTTGAAGAAAGTTATTTGAGTTGCAAAGCCAAGTACTTGAAAGTTAAGAAACGACATTTTTACCACTGCCTGTGCAATCCTGGTTCTTCCCACTTTTGTATCCAACTTCTAATATTAAAAGAGAGGGAATGGGAAAATATTACGTGGTTATGTAGTTAAAGATTGGATCGTAATGCACGAGCTCCTGGGAGCAGAAATGGGGTTGCAGACATATGTAACTGTAAATCTGGCATTCCTGAACATCCAGATCCTGCCTATCCAAACCAAATAACTTCCTTTTAACATATTTTTGTGTAATTTCCTGGTTTGTTTCATTTCTAAGGGAATATTTATAAAGCAAACCATCTTATGCAGAGCTGTTTAAAATAATATTGGTTTCTTGTGTCCAGCTCCCTTTGTTTTTCTCTGTCTTCCACTCTTGCTCACCTTCTTTTCCTGGGAAAATACAGAAATATTCCCTCTGTGGAGGCACCTGGGGGTGTTAGGGAGTGGTGGGAGAAGATGCAGGGATTAAGGTGGTGTTGGGCCCCAGGGTCAGGGTCAAGATTCTCTGGAATTTCATAAAACCCACCGGTGACCTGGGAGCCAGGGGAGCGAAACTCCAGGGAAGGGAAACTTCTTTTGGAAAAAAAAAAAAAAAGCCAAAAGGGCTTCTTAAAAACCAGTTTATATCTCAGTTAAAGCTGAGAGACATTTTGTGGGACCAGGAAAGGCCCTTCTCTGCCCTGAAGGCTTCCTCCCTGCCAAATTTCAAGTCAGATTTCATGCAGCTGTTGGAGCTCATCCCTAAAAAAATACCCAGTCTTGGGAATCTCCCCCAGCATGGAGGTCTGGGTGGCCAAGTGGCTCCTGCTGGGGCACCAGGAGGGGCTCTCCTCTGATTTTTTTAAGTCTGAGGAGT
Source organism: Prinia subflava (assembly GCF_021018805.1). Lineage (NCBI taxonomy): Eukaryota > Metazoa > Chordata > Aves > Passeriformes > Cisticolidae > Prinia > Prinia subflava. Next base: position 1,675,194 of record NC_086255.1, on the reverse strand, counting down.
TTGCCATTGGTGGTAGAGGAAGAAAAAAGTCATCTCTGAATTTCCAGCCCCTCAAGGCTCATACCCAGCCCATCCCATTGGAATGGGATGGGGCATCAAAGGACAGACAGAACAAAAATTTACTGTAGATGTTGGAAACTGATCTAAAGTCTTCCTGGACAATCTGCTTATTTAATATGTTCATTTAAATTCACTTCACAGTCAAGGAAAAGGAGAATTTTTTTAAAAATAAATGCTTATTAATACAAGTTACTGGTAAAATAAAACCACTCTCTTCCTTCCCCTCCACCCCAAACTCAGACCAGTGAGAACCTGAGCTGTGCTCAGCACTAAATGTAAAAATATACATTTTTTTAAATTTCTATTTTTTTAAAAGCAGGCTTAATGAAAACATGATTTCATGGATTATGAAAAAACAGGTTTATAAAAAATTTTCCTATTTAAATTTATGAAAGGAAGAAAAAGTATCAAGGTAGCCAAATCTCCAGGATGTCTTACAGCACATTAGGTACAGATCCAACCTCAAGGAATTTTTATTAACCTCTCACTGCCTCCAAATTCAGAAAAATTCCCCCAAATCAGAGTTTAACATCCCACATCAGAAGCTGCCAAACATCTCCACACGACTGAGGAGCTCTGCTCTCCTCCAGCGTGGCTTGGAGCTGTGTCCTCACCCCACGGGAGGCACAGCACTTTGCATGTCTGGCATTTTTCAGTGCACAATGTGGACATTTAGAGGCAAAACCTTGGATTCACATCCCTGCTTCAATCTGCAGGGATCTAGAACCGAGAGAGGGTTTGGCTCTCAGCTGGGTTTGGCAGGGAGCAGGAGAATCCTCCCTTCCCAGCCAGCCCCGAGCATCTCCCACCTCCAGAACCCTTTCTCCTGAGGTGTGAAGTGGCCTTTCCACACAACATTGGCAGCCTGTCTTAAGCATTATTCCTTCTGTTGAGTCCTGTTTGTTTTCCCACTCATTATCCTGCTTTAAACCCCAGAGATGCAGAAGCCAGAGGGGTTTTGGGAGTGGTGGTGATGCCTTGGGAAGGCTGAGCTGGAACAGAGACTGGACAGAGCTGAGAATAAAGTAGAGATTTATTAAAAGGCCTTTAAGGACACACCTTGGGCAGGACAAGAGCCTGGCCAGGGCTCCACCCAAAGTGGACACAAAATGGACCCAAAGTGGACCACTGGTCACGAGGTCTCACACTTTGATAAGTTTTGGTCCATTTCCATATTGGGGTTTAATTGTCCAATTCCAGCTCCAGGCTGTGAGGTCCCATCCTTCTTGTTCCTCCCTCCAGCCCCCCCTGTTTGTGCTTTGGGGCTGAAAGTTGTCCTTGGTGTGCAGCAGGAGAAGGATTTGTTTTGTGTCCCTGCTGTGTGCAGAGCTGAGTGACCCTGAGTGTGAGCTCAGAGCTGCACCCTGGGCAGCACAGGGGCTGAAATACATGAAAGACAAAACTTCAGGCATCAGTGGGAGCTGGGAGATCAGGAGTGTTTGTGCCCAACCCCTGCAGCCATCCTGGCTGGGGTGGGTGCTGCAGGCTGAGCATCCTTGCTGGGGGAACTGGTTCTGACTGGGGTCTGGCCAAGAACCTTGAAACAGAGACATTCAGGGGGCAGTGCTGGGGCTGCTGCTGTTCAACCCCTCTGTGGCGTGGACAGTGGGACCAGAGGAGCTGTGGGAATATTCCCAGTCACACTGAGCTGTGTGGGGAAGCCACAGGCTGCAGGGAAGGTGGATCCAGAGGGACCTGGACAGGCTGGAGAATTGGGGTGATGACAAATTCCTCATGAGCCAGCAGTGAGGGCTCCCAGTCCAGAAACTGAATCCTGGGCTACACTCAAAACAAGGAGTGATGGGTACAAATTGAAAGAGGGGGAATTTAGTTTGGATATTAGGAAGAATTTCTGCCCTGTGAGGGTGGGCAGGCCCTGGCACAGGGTGCCCAGAGCAGCTGTGGCTGCCCCTGGATCCCTGGCAGTGCCCAAGGCCAGGCTGGAGCAGCCTGGGACAGTGGGAGGTGTCCCTGCCGTGGATGGGATAATAAATAAGATGATATTTAGTGTTCCTTAGCATTCTGTGAAGAGCTCTGGAGGTGAATATAAATACACCCACAAATCAGAAACCTACAAGGAAGGAGAACTGCATCCCATTAACTGAGAGCTGTTGTGGAAACCACACACCGTGTGCAAGTGGTTAAACTGTGGTTCACCAGAGCCTGACTGAGCTGATTTTTCTGGCAGAAGAAGAACCTCAGCCAGCCCTAACTGTGAAGCAAAGGGACGAGGGAGGGTTTCAGAATCACCTGTGTCACCCTCACCACAAAGAGCTTCACCCACTGTGAACCCCACCAACAGCTTCTGCCTCACCTCCAAACCCATCTGCCAGCGCCAGGGACATCTTCCAGCTCCTGAAACACCTGCTCCGAAATCTCTGCTCATTGCAATTAAATATTTAGATGATGTTTCATTTATGAAAATTAGATTTTAGACGTGAATTAGGACTACCTTAATTATTACACTAAAACATGGAAATGATAGTATATTATTAGAAACATATTTTTCTTGCAAAACTGTGTTTGCAATCGCGCCAGGAAAAAAAAAGTTATGAAATAGACTTTTTATAGTAGGTGTTAATTCTGAATAATTAGGATTAGGCACTGGGGATTTGCAACCCAAATAAAAATTACCTAATTAACCCTAATATTGGCCCTAACAGAGAAGCCAAATAGTTCAGCAATAAAAAAAAAGAAAAATGTAAGAAAAAAAAGCTCTCTACATATATAAGGGGATGTCTAATAGTCTAAAATGAAATGAGATTTAAAGACACCTCCTGGAAAATATTTGCAAACCTGACCAGTGCCACCCAGACAGCTGGGATTTGGATTTGCCATGATGTGATCAACATCATCCAGGTATTTTAGGATCACATCCCAATTAGGAAAAGTGAAATCATCTCGGGTCCTTTCCTTGACACTTTCTTAATGCTGATGCTGCCTTGTTTAATTTCCTCTTATAATGATTATTTGTGCTTTTGGGGTTTTTTTTTATTGTCTGGATTTTAAGTATCCCACGGCATGCCCAGGAAGTGATGTAGTGATAGGAATAAGAGCCGGCAGTCTCTTGGGAAACATTCCAGCCAGGAGGGACACACAAGGGCAGGGACTGGAGCCTCCTCAGCTTGGGCATCACTTTTGGAGCTGCTCTGGATTCACGGCCAAGAGCCAAGAGATCCATTTCCCCCTTTACAGGCCCTCTGAAACAGCCCTGACCAACAGCACTCCAAAGTGAGGGGGGTAAAGAAGGAGGGCAGAAAATAATTCTCTTCCTCAGCCAAGGGCAAGAAGAGAACCACAGAATGTCCTGAGCTGGAAGGGACCTGCAAGGACTGAGCTCAACTCCTGCACCTACACAGGACACCCCAAAAATCCCACCCTGGGCCAAACAATCCTGGAGCTCTGGCAGCCTTGGTGCAGCTCTTCTGGGCTCACATAAACACTGAGGCACTGCAGAGGATCTCCAGTTCATTTCTCTGCCCAAGGTGTGACAGTCAGTGCAGAAATCCAAGGTAAAATCCACCCTGCTCAAGTTCCATATGTTTTTAAGCTTCTTCTATTTTCATTTCCTAGACAGACTTGGCAAACTGCAGAAATACAAGCTACACTTGAGCTGGAAGAAGACCTGGCCAAGCTTGGAGGTTGCCAGGGTCTGAGATGCATGCAAAATTGAGGCTGATCCCTCTAGATACGATCATTTTTATGAGTTAAGAAAACACGGAGGCGTCTGTCCAGCTTTTGCCACCAGCAGGTGCAGCATGCCAAGTGTCCCAGTCTGCTGCAGAAATGTGGCACCAGGCTCACTGGATATGCACAAATTCTCTTATTCCACGCATGTGGAAGGATATGGACTGTTACCCAAATTACCAGGATGAGAAGAGCACGATGCCATTGACCATCACAGCACCCAAGGGAGCTGCTGGAGCTGTGCTGGGGCAGGGTTAGGTGGAATTTAGGGAAAGGTTCTTCCCCAGAGGGGCTGGCACTGCCCAGGCTCCCCAGGGAATGGGCACAGCCCTGGGGCTGCCAGAGCTCCAGGAGGGTTTGGACACCCAGGGGTGCACAGGGTGGGATTGTTGGGGGGTCTGTGCAGGGACAGGAACTGCACTGGATCATCCCTGTGGGTCCCTCCCAGCTCAGGACACTCCATGATTCCATCAAAGCCAATTGTGCCTGATGGCTAATTCCTGAACAATGCTGGCACAACAGAGAGGAAGATTTATGTCTGAAGAGGTTCATCAGACCAATATTTAGCCAACATTAATTGTCACCCTTATTAAGAACGAGCTGAAACATTGATGTTTATAGATATATGCAAAGTGCATGAAATTGGGGCAGTCAGGGAGAAAACCAAAAGTTTTCCGATAACTCTTTTAGGCTCCAAAGTAACCACGGACAACACTTTAAATAACCTCAAATATACACTGGTTTAGCTCAGAGAAATTCGCAGTGCAATCCATTGTACATACACCTCGTGCCTCGTGAGTGCTCTCCCTCCAGCCTGCTCCAGATGCAATTGGAGCTCGGTTCTGCAGCTCCCAAATCCCCTGGGATGCCCCTGCAGCATCCACTGCTCTCCCAGGCCCCATTCCCAGCACTCCAGCCCCACCAGGGGAGCACTGCCAGGCTGTTACCCACAGACCACGCTCTGCCTCCCAGGAAAACCAGCATTCCGCTCAAGGTTTATAGATTCAATCAAACCTCCTCAAACAATTCCCATGGAAGTACTCCATATACATGAGGCTGAAGCCTTAATTTTTTAAGTTTGCTTTTCCCCTGCTGTACGGATTAAATATATAATTTGATTTCATCTCATTCAATTTTAAAACGATTAATCTTATCAAAACCCACACGAGTGGTCCCAGCTCGGTCCAGCTGGACAGGTGCATCTCAATTCCAAGGGAAACACCCATCCTTGACCTGGATTTCTTCTCCATGCACCAGGAGCACTGAGTGCTGTGCCCAAAATACTGTCTCCAGTTGAAAAGAGAAGCAAAATCCAAATTCCCAAGAGCCCCACAGTGCCCAGAAAGAAAAGCAGGGTTCCATTTTCCTCTGCTGGCACGTTGCCTCCTGCAACGTAGGCCGGATTTCCTCCTTTTAAAATCTGGGAACAATATAAATGGGAGATAACTTGCAATCCTTAATGCTTTCCATCCTCTTTGCAAAATCTTTTTATAATGCTCAAATAGTTGGCTTTCAGTGATGATCTTATAATGATCCTAGGGAGTACTGAGAAACTGCGAGTAAATTCAAGTCAAATACATTTTAGAAAATTAATACAATATCACAGACCTTATATTGAATAATTTTCATTACAGGATATAATTCTCTTACTGGGGAAGAGCAATAACATGGTGATTGTTGATGTTGCCAGTGCTTTTTTTTTTTGTATTTTTTCTTTTTAAATCTGCAATACTTAGGCAGTAAATTGTGCTGTTATAGTTGCTCGGCAACGATAACTTCTGCATACTCACCTCCCATGGTTTTGTAGCAACAACAATCTTATGATAACAAGGGGATGGGTATCTTTTTTTTTTTTTTGTAATCAAGATTCTCCTTGATATGCAAATGTATGCAACGTTTAATGTATTATGTATGGGAAAAAATTAAAATAATTATTTCATTTGAGTAATGAGCCTTAAGTGTTGATTTCGGATTTCCAAAGGCAGGGATGGACCTGCTGAAAATTTGATACCAATAAACAGAGGATTTCTCTTGCATAGAGTAAAACAATTATATTCTCCTTGAAACACCTGCTATGAACATACCTCAGCTGTGAGATACAAAACAGGAACAAGGAGAATGTTCTGGGTTTGTGGGTTTGAGTTTTGGGAAGAGCAAGTGGCCAGTTAAGACAAAAAGAAAATAAATAAATAGGGGAAAAAAAGCCTAAGAGAAGTGGACTCAAAGTAAATCCAGCACCTGCAGAGCAGGACAAAATTAGGTTGATCTTCTCCACAGAAATTTGGTTTTCCTGGGTAGATCTCTGTGACTCAGTGCAGGAGATCACTTCAATATTTAATCTCAATTCAAGGATTAAGAGCCTGAGAGAATTTTGGGCATCCCCAAAGCAAGAGGCAGAGGGACCTGGGTTCTACATTTCCATAAGAAAAAAAAATCAGGTTTTAACAAATTTTTTTTCTTATGGACTCTTATTTCTTATGGACTTTTCACTTTGGACTGAAATGGAATTTGCTCATGGATGTACCTCATCAAGAGTTTGGAAAAGCATTTTTCTTATTTGCAAAGTTTTGGAGGGGCTTGGTGGTTTTTTTGTGTTTCTTTTTTGTTTTGTTTTGTTTTGTTTGTTTGTTTGTTTGCTTGTTTTGAGAATGATCCTGTACTCATGGTACATTTATTTTTATCCTTTACTCCTGCACAAAGAGAATAAAAAACTAAATACAGAAGTTATTAGATGATCTGGCAGGAACATCAATAGACCAAAATGATTCTCTTCTTAATTGTTATAATTAGGGAAAAAGCAAAATTATCTACATTTCTGTTTTAATTGCTAGAAGGAAAAGAATTAATTGATATTACACTCTGTATTGGTAGAAATCTGTGATGGTGCAACACCTCTGAGTGATTTTAATTATTTAATGCAACAAGTTTGTTTCCTTTCAAGTAGAACGGAATTTAACTTTTCACACCAGCACCAAGTTTGGGTTCAGCTTCAATTGCACTTTCTCATTTGATTCAGATTTCCCCACCATAAACACAATTGGGTTTCTTCTTGGTACCTGGGATTTAATGGCAAATTCACGTGGCACCACAGAAGAGGGAGCTGCTCTGGACTTCAAAGAGGGAATTTTCCCTGTTTCATCTCTGCCTAATCAGGATATCCTCCAGCTTCTGGAAAGCTTTGTAAGTGCTTGAACATCGTGTCTCTTTATTGAGCTACAAATGCTCTGAGTGGAGCCCCCTGCTCTGGGAGGCTGTGGTTGGGTGCCAAGACCCCTCCACATGAACACCACAATCCTTGGTGCTCTGCTTGAGCTGAGATCAAACCAAGAACTGCACTTCTCTGCTGCCCTGAGGCCACCACAACGAATTTATCTGCCAAGCAGCACGACTATAAATAGAAAAATAAAGAGATCCGCCCTGGACTCTTTAGAGAAATGACTTTTGTGAGCAACAGAAGGGAAGCTCCCAGTGCCAGCAGCCTCTGGTCCTCCAGCAGGATATTGCTGGGCATATTTCCCAGTCACCTGCAAGAAACCCTCCCTCACCCAGCCCTCACCACCTCCCCGGGCTGAAAGCGTTTAAAAAAGCTTTAACTCAGATGTGCCATCAGAAGTGGCAGTGCAGGGAAGCTGCAACACACTCAACATCTCCCCAAGGGCCTCGTGGTCCGGGTTCCAAATATAATTAGGAGAAATTTCAAACACTGCTTTAGATTACGTATACAGCAGCACACAGCACTGACATAACTATAGAGGATATTTCTTCCAGTCTTTAATCATCAAGTCGTATTTTGTCTTCTTTACATATAGGTCATTTCTTTGACAGAATAAATTATGATTAGCCTCTTAGTTTAAATGTAAAATTTAGCAGAACTATAGTGTCACTGCTCCCTGTGTTCTTCCTTTCAGTATTTCTCTTTCATTAAAACTGCCTTTGAAATTTTTTACCCTCTCCTCCATCTGAAGCCCAGAGAGGACACTCTCATTTCTGAAACCCTGTCTGCTAAAGGAAAATGTGGAGGCTCAGGCTTCTGCATCATTTTTTTCCCTTTTTTTTTTTTTTTTTTTTTTTTTTTTTTTTTTTTTTTTTTTTTTTTCTTTTTTCCAGGATACCAAGATCACAGCGATGCTGGCCTACAGCAGGCAGGGAGCAGCCAGCCAGAACATGGGATGTGCTGGGAGATTTTTCATGCAAACTGGGCCTTAGAGCACAAGATATTCTTTTCTTAATATCCAAGGAACCAGACCAAACAGAAACAACTATTTCTGTTCAGGCTCAAATCTTTCCCTTCCCCAAAATTTTAGATGCCGTATCTGAATGTGCATATATAAAATATTTACTCTGAACAGAGACAACTTATGAAATTCAGCAGGCTGGGCCCTTTTGAACATCCTAATCTTTGCTGGCCAGGCTGATGTGTTCATGTATAATTTTCAGCGCCTCCAGAAACCCTTTTTCTGCTCGATTCTCTTTGCTGCTCAGAAGGGTTTGGAAAGTGCACAGCAGCTCCCTGCACATCCCAAAAGGTGCCAGGCACCCTCCCCACTGTGTAAAAACTCTGATTTCTCAGGGCATGCCAGAGCTGTGCCAACATCCCACCCGGGATCATGCCCGGAATCAAACTCACCCGAACTGAGGCAGCACCTGGCTCTTGCTGCCACACCAGACTCCATCCAAATACCATGGAGAGCCTCTTTCCCACAGCGTTTCCACAAGGCCCTGGGTGCACATTAGCAGGCACAGAATCAGGGAATCATGGAATGGTTTCTGTTGGAAGGGGCCTCAAAGCTCATCCAGTTCCAGCCCCTGTCCTGAGCAGGGTCACCTCCCTCTAGACTTGCTCCAAGCCCTGTCCAACCTGGCCCTGATTTGTTAAAGGTGACACCAGCTGCAAAGCAAAAACTGTAAGAAAAGACAATAAAAATTAAAAATAAATCACAAATAACCAAATATTACATTGGTACAAACAGCCCCATCAACTCCTGTGGTTCTGCTTTGAGAAACACCAAGCCAGGATGAGCAGGGAGATAATAAAATGTGTTAGACTTACCAAGGCACATTTTCACTGGGCTGAAACCTCTTACTCCCCAGCCAGCAGGATTGTCTAAGTGCTGACCAGTTTGCAAGTTCAATCTCTGTAAATATGAGTGCAAAAAAGCAAAGAGGAGCTTTGCCATAACTGTTAGGATCTGCTGTCCGACAGAAAACTAAAATTGCATCAACATATTATAAATATGAGGATTTAAAGCCTTCTGGAGAGGGTGAGGTTATAATGCTGCTGGACCAATACCATAAAACATGAAAGATTTCATCCTGCTGCCATAATTCTGCTACTCTGATGCCAGATTTTCTTAAAAATACGCATCTGCATCGCAATATTTAGAGATGCTCATGATTCTTTTTGATGTATTCCCCCCCAAATCAGAGGATTTCCTTTGGACAGGGGCTCATTTTCAGCTGGGAAAGCTAAACAAGGTTGCTACTTTGGAGCAGGGACCCCTGTGGTCCTCCACTTGGCAGGACAATGGAGTATCCGTGGGAAAACGGGGCCGTAAATTTGAGCAGTCCATGGAAAGTGGGAAATGCGGTCCTAAATCCTCAGCTCCGCCACCCCGCAGAGCCAGAGCAGCCTCTCAGGGTGGGAAACTGGGCTGGGGGAAAGGGAGCTGCAGGTCCACAGCCCCTCACACCTCCCCTCTCACACCCCCTGCCTCTCTCCACGTCTCTGTCCCAGAAATGCCCTCCCTGAGCAGGATTCCTGTTAAGGACAGGGCACGCAGGCCTTGGGGTCTGAGATATTAATTCTGACCCCCCCGTGCCATAAACCCACCACAGATCCGATAAAGCCCCTTAGGAAGATGAGTGTCTATTCCCATTATCACAGAACGAAAAAAATAATCAATTAGAGACTGTAAACTCCCCATTTCAGATTCCCTCTTTTGTTTCAGATAAGATCCCTAAACCTGTTTTGAATGATCAGACCCTGTGGGAAGATTTTTATCCTTTGGAGTTGCTCACATTGTGTTTTGGGATGCAGAGCTGCTGGATCATGGCTCGGTGTACAACAGAACACAAAGAAATTCTACTTTTCATGGAAAAGATTGCATTAAGAAGAGGTGGAGAACCTCTCCTTGAAAAGAGACCAGAGGATGAAATTTCCATTGTAAGTTCCAGGGCAATTTGTAAATAAATATACCTAGTAACTAGTAATTAACATTTTATTAGATAAATGACTCGTGCACACTAAATTACCATGCATAAATACGCCATTAATATGCAGCAGAACTTATAGTTCAAAGCTATCAGCAATGTAAACATATGTTCACCCACTCCATCTCGTGCTGAAGGGCTGCCATGAAATACAGCAGTGATTTAGGGGGCTCCAGACTACCAGGGAAAGCTCCTCGTTCATCTGAGGGGATGGGATGGACTGGCTTCAGCACACAGTAAGGCAGAGCAGTTGTTAAGGAGCTGCTTTGCTCTTTGTTAATTAGCAGTGGGCAGAAAAACTCATTTTCTGTCCATTGTGGAACTGTTGAGCTGTCTGAGGGCTGGTGAGAGGATTTCATACACACAGAGGAGCCTTCACCCCAGGAAGGACCTGGAGCTGCTGGAGAGCCCAGAGCAGGCTCCAGGATGGTCAGAGGATGGAGTAGCTCTGCTGGGAGGAAGGGCTGGCACAGCTGGGAATGTTCACCTGGACAGGAGAAGCTCTGGGGTGACCTCAGGGTGGCCTTGCAGGACCTGAAGGAGTAAACAGGAAAGATGGAGAGAGACAATTTACAAGGGCTGGGGTGACAGGACAAGGGGAAATATCTTCAGAGTGAAATTGGGTAGATTTGGATGAGATCTTGGGCAGGAATTGTTCCCAGTGAGGGTGGGCAGGCCCTGGCACAGGGTGCCCAGAGCAGCTGTGGCTGCCCCTGGATCCCTGGCAGTGCCCACGGCCAGGCTGGACACTGGGGCTGGAGCAGCCTGGGACAGTGGGAGGTGTCCCTGCCATGGCAGGGGGGGGCACTGGGTGAGCCTTAAGTTCCCTTCCAGCCCAAACCACTCAGGAATTCTGTGCCAATACCAGCCTGTGGCAATTTTGCCATCATTAAAGAGCCCAGTTGTGCCCAGCTGTGCTGCCCCCACATCCCAGGTGGGATCCAGGCAGGATCAGAGGCTTTGCCCATGACCACACAGGAGAGGGAGGTGGCTTCACCCAAAATCAGCCCCACCACTGTGCCTTGCCCTGAACAGGAGTATGTGGTGAAGTATGACCTCCAAGAGATTTAAAAACCACATGTGATTGCCACTTGCTACCTTGAAATAGATGAAATTAATTTCCTCTCCATGCCATTCCCCCTCTCTCTCCGAAATCCCTTTTCCAGGAAACAAACAGCAGTTGGCTTTCATCCTGCTGTCAGGCTCTCCAAATACACCACTCACAGGAATTTCTATTAGTACATAAAATATGGGACATGTGAGGAAAGGTTAACCTGGACACCTTGCAATCCAGCTCTTGATTAACTCTAATTTCAGAGCAGAACAAAACACAGGCAGCAGTGTTAAAGTGACAACCTGAGGTGACATAATATGACACAAACAGAAAACACCAGGATGAGGAGGACACCAATGCAGAGCTTTCCTTGTAAAGAGCATTTTTACCCACCCACACCCTCAAAGTTGAACTCAACTTTAATTTCCTCAGGAGTAAACCTGCATTTATTCAGATCTGTGCCCATCCTGGATGGGAGGTCCATGGAGGATTTTGGGGGGGATTCCAGCCCCACAGCTCTTCATCCCAGGCAGGCAAGGGAATCCTGCTATTCCCCCTCTGCCTGCAGGCACCCAGATCCTCCCCCACAGCAAGGGCTCACCTGGGCAGGGACGAGCAGCCAGCCATGGCCAGCCTCTCCTCCAGCTGGGCCACCTTTTTATCTCCCTTCAATTCCTCAATAGCTCCCTGGAGGTCATCAGGACCTGCCTGTTCTCCCCTGGAACATCCCACCTGCAGCCCTCACCTGGCAGGCACAGGGCACTTTTCACTCGGCTTCTGATTTGAAATGTGGATTTTATTGTCATGACTAACCTTCTTAGCCACTGCCACTGGTTTTGCCAGGATATTTTTTTTGTGCCAGGATATTTTGACAAATAATTCACCATCAGGGAGAGGACAAACATTGCTCAAAGCTGCCTCCACCTCTCCTCCAGAAGAGTGTACAATATCATTTATTGAATGGTTTAAAAGGTGTTCAATATGAATATGGAACATTTTGGGTAAAATATCAGACACTACAGGATTCAATATCCTTCCCATTTACAGAGCACACAAGCACTTCTACATTTTCAACATTATTAGAGGGGCTGTGCTGAAAAATTGACCTTAAAAATCTCACAACAGCCTGTTCTTTGTAAAGGGGGAGGGGATAAAACCCCACCAAAGTTGTCTGCTCTCTTTTTGAAACCAGGCAGCAATTGGGTAAAGGTGTGCTATGTACAAATAACATAAACTGCATGTAGCTGGGTAGATGTTTTCCATAACAATGCTCCGAGAAATTGCATTAAACCTCAGACATTATCCCTGGTTTTATAGAATTGCCCACAGAGACAGACACCAACGTCACTATTAAGTATCAAGAAAGTACCAGGCTTGTTACAGGAGCTTTATGAGAGCCAAGGATCAAATATTTTTTCACAGTTTTATGTGGATAGTTTCATGAAAATTGATCAGGTCTAAAAAGTCACAGTCCAAATGAAGCTAAGGTTAAAGATAATTTATACATGATATTCCTAATTTTATTCTGAGCCCTTTTATTACTATGTAGGCCTTTATGACTTTAAAGAAAATGTCAGTGGCAGCAAATGACATTGTACTGAATAATCTAGTTATGAGGGAAAAGACATTTAAAACTATTCCAGATCAGCTTTGCTCTGTTCTGCTGAACTTACAGTTTTATCCCACACAGCTGGGCAAAACTCCTGCCTGGATTTTTAAATCGTCTTCACAGTTGCTTTGTAAGCCAGTGTCTCTCCCTCTTCTCTTTTTAATTCCTTGGAAGTTTCATTTTTTCCCCTTTTTTCCTGGGTGCTTGGAGGGAATCCAGTTCTCCCTCACATGCCCAGGGGTGTCTCACCCTGCGTGTTGAGTCTCAGGTCCAGCCCAGCCCTGAGTGTCCAGGACAGGGGGAAATTTGCTCAGTTCCTGATGTTGGTGATTTTTACTTGTCCCATCAGCTCCACAGCAGGGAGAGAAATGGAGACAAATTCCTGCTGCTCTTGACATGGACAGACAAGATATTTCCCTAAATCTCTGTCTGTACAGCACCAGCAACAGGGCTGGCTTTGAAGGGCATCTGTGGCTCTTTTTTGAAGCTTCCATGTCCCAAATTGCAGGTTTTCTTCCCACCTCTCCTTTTCCTCCTTTTATCCAACCCCTAAATGCGAAACAATAGCTACAACAACAAACCTGCAGAAAATTATGGATATTTACTGTGTTATTGGGGAGACAGCTGTCTCATGGCAGCAACACCAGCATTTATTTTTCCTTTTTTCTAACCAGAAATAAAAAAAGGGGAGAGGTGCAGAGTGACACCTTGGGCAGAGGCTGACACCTCATCTGGTCAGGGAGGAGTCTGCAGGGTCACCTTTCCCTGGAGGAGTTGAGCAGCCCAAGCCCTGTGCCTGTTGCTCCTCGTGGTGGGACAATGTGTCCTGTCCCTCCTTCCCTCCAGGATAAAATTCCTGTGGGATGAAAGACCCAGGGAATGGCCAGGAATGTGCTCCCAAACATTGTGGGCACTGAAATACCTGAGATGAGCTAAAACTGCCCAAATTCCATCTGATGGATCCCCTGAATATTTGGGGATCTCGATGCAAACCGTGCTCCTTGATGAATTTTGGCTTTGATGGAACAGGAGGATGAACAAGTTAATCTGGCACAGGCACAGTTCTGTTGTAAATAAAGTTTTTATAGGAATATCAGTCACAGTGCGATTTACTAGGAGGACACAGTGTCAATAAATTAAAATAAGGAGTATTCTCATGTAAGTCTTGGGTTTACATTTAAATTTCTTTAAAATCCTCAGTGTTAAACAGCTTGTCTTCTTTTTTTTTTGTTTTGTTTTGTTTAGTCTTGTTTTGTTTTTGTTTTATTTGGTTTTGGTTTGGGGTTTTTTTTTGTGTATGTGTTTTTTTTTGTTTGGGGTTTTTTGTTTGGTTGGGTTTTTTGTTTGTTTTGTTTGTTTGTTTCTCTGTGTGATTCCTTGCTCAGGGAAAGAAATGAGAGTTCTTATCATTCACAGTCTTCCCAAATTCTGCCACTGTCTGAATCCACGCTACCCCTGGTTTTCCAGATGCTTGTTTGAAAGGCAACTGTTATTGCATGTCATAATTGTGTTCATAGCTGAGTAAACACCTTCACAGGTGCAAAAGGACCCGAAAGCTGCAAGAGTTGTAAGGCTGAAAAAGCAGAAATTTTATAGCCTTGTCATGGACAAAGGAGGTGTAGAAATGAAATACAATATTTTCCTCTGTCTGAAGTGTAACACTTGATTAGCTTGAAAAGCAGTGAGAGCCATGTGGCCGTGCACAGGATTTAATCAAAAACGTGGCTTTGTTTGAAAAGTGATTAGGTAAAAATGTCATTGATTTCTACAGCAAATCTGCTCACTGAGGATTTCAGAGCCATAGACTCCTTTCTCTTCATAATATTTATATTTTAACTGTTTTTCAGCAGTGGCCAAATAGAGCTATCAGGCTAAAAGGAGAGTAGGAATTGTTGTGGCAGAGGGTTTTTAACTGCAGGGCAAATCTTGGCCGTAGGGTTTGGCTATCCCTGTTCTCTTTGAGCATCTCTATCTTTCCTCATCACTGTCTTTATATTTATTTTAATCAAAAATCAAGCTCTTCTTGGGTCAGCCAAGCTGAAGAAGGCAAAGGGCAAGAGACCTGGAAAAAAAATTATGTAAGAGTAGAAGAATTCCAGAGCAGCTGTGGCTGCCCCTGGATCCCTGGCAGTGCCCAAGGCCAGGCTGGACACTGGGGCTGGAGCAGCCTGGGACAGTGGGAGGTGTCCCTGCCATGGCAGGGGGGGAACACTGGGTGGGCTTAGAGGTCTCTTCCAACCCAAATCATCCTGAGATTCCCTGAAAGAATTGCTGCATATGAGGAAAAGTGCCCATCCCCATCCCCGATCTCAGCTGTGTCTCCAAACGAGCCCAGTGTGGGGCAGGTAGGGAATGGCCACCATGGATGCTCCTTCCCAACTCCACTTTGTTGCTGTTTTGGTCAAGTAAATTAATTAAAATGAAAATTTAATTGAATATGTATGTGAAACTACGATAATTTTTTTTCAGTAAATGAGTGGATCTGTCTCCTGTAATCTTCAAAAGGAAAGTCATTCCCTAGTCACTACAATTAGTATTATAATATAATTATAATATAATTAGTGATACTTTCAGAAACTGCGTAAGTATAATAAATACATATTAACCTGTTCATTTTTATTAAGTTATTTCATCCAAGTATTGTTCAGATGAGCAAATGTTTCATAAAACTTTTTCCATAATGTTGGAGAAATTATCAAATCCCCCTTTACCTGAACATCTTTTAATATGATTTTTAATGAGAGAGAAAATATCACAGAAACCCTTGAAGAGTCCTGGAGAGAGATTATTGATCTTTGGAGTTAGATCACCCTAATGATTATCTTTCATAGCAGCTGGAATATTTTGTTCCCTGTCTGCCAGAAAGACACATCTGAAGGTTAAATACAGCAGGATGGAGCAAAAATTTGCTGGAAGTTTATAAATCCATCACGTGGAGGAGGAGGAGAGGATGGTTTGCTGCAGAACTCCCCGAAATGTCTCCTGCACCAAGGAGCTCATGCCCAGGGTCTGTGGTTACAAATTAGGGACAAAATCAGGTCAGCTCAAACCTGGCACTTTGATAAATACAAAAATTCATCCCTGGGAACACCCAGCGTGTGTTCACTGAATCCTGGAATGGGTTGGGTTGGGAGGGAACCTAAATCCCACCCAGTGCCCCCCTGCCATGGCAGGGACACCTCCCACTGTCCCAGGCTGCTCCAGCCCCAGTGTCCAGCCTGGCCTTGGGCACTGCCAGGGATCCAGGGGCAGCCACAGCTGCTCTGGGCACCCTGTGCCAGGGCCTGCCCACCCTCACAGGGAACAATTCCTGATTCCCAAGATCCCACCCAGCCCTGCCCTCCTGAGTGAAGTGATTGGAGACTTTGAAGCTCCAATTGCACCTTGATTTCTGCTCTTTCAGAAGCTCAGCAGCCCCGGCTGCAGCTCGGCATCAAGGAGATTTTCCTTTCTCATGTCAGAGCCTGCCAAAGCCTCCCAGTGCCTCACCAGCGCCCAGGGCAGCCCGAGCAGCCTCACAAACAACGGATTTGATCTTTTTTCTGAGCTGGTCTTCATTGGAATCATGTTATCAATTCTTCGTCGGGATCCTTGAGGGTGTTTTACAAAGAAATCAGCATGTGTGGTTTCATAATGATATTTCACATTTCCCTTCAGTAAAACAGTGCAGAGCGAGGGGAGAGCTGCCAGAGGTTTTATGGCTCAAGTCTAACCTTCCTTAACCTTTTTTTTTCTTTTTTTTTAATGTCTCCCAGTATTGACAAGGCCTTTAATTTGTGATCCAGGGCTGTAGCACTTCCCAAGATTAAGCAGTGGTGCTGCACTGGGGAGCAGCACCTGGTGGCTGGGGAGGACAGACCATGGGGAAGGACAGACCCACGGGGAAGGACAGACCCACAGGGAAGGACAGATCCACAGGGAAGGACAGACCATGGGGAAGGACAGACCATGGGGAAGGACAGACCCACGGGGAAGGACAGACCCATGGGCAGACCCCACCTGCTTCCCACCACCTCCAGGCCTGGGGGAGGATGATCCAGGGCAGCTCTCCCCTTCCTTCCAGGCAGTGGCAAATCAGCAAGTTGTAATTCAGGTAAATTTATTAATTTAATAAATTTATTGGGAAGAAGACCCTAAGCAGCAGGAGGAGAATGAGGGGAGATGGGCTGGAGTGGGAGGGGTTGTGCTGCTGCCCCTGGGGTTTGGGGACACGGGGTGGCCCCGGCATCCTCCCCACACCACAACCTCTGCACAACCCGCAGGGAAGACCCCCAGCCCTGGGGACAGCCCTCCCCAGCCCAGCTCCATCCCAGGGACCTCACCCGCCCCCCAGGCACTGCTGCAGACACAAATGAACAGATTTGGGTTCTGCTCCTACCCTGGGATGAAGAAACCCTGGAATGAACAAACCCCGGGAGGCTCCCAAAAACCTGGGAATTCTCAGTGTTGGGGCCAGGAGCAGCCCCAGCACCTCTGGGATCACCGCTGGCCATCCTCATCCCCTGGAGCTGAGGGCAGGGAGCAGGAGGGGACACGGGGGGCTGTGCCAGCTCTGTGCCTCTCCCCAGGATCCTGCACCGCTGGAGCATCCCTCCTGTGGCCCTTTAAACCAGACTGAAAGATGCTGTGCCCTGCCAGGCTGACAAAAAGGCGGCTCTGGGTGTTTAATGTCTCTCGGAGGCTGGGGTGGAATGGCATCCGAGGAGAGCCAGGCAGCTGCATCCTTGTGCACTGCTTTGAAAAATTAGGGGCATTCATAATGTCTAATATGTTGCAAGGCAGGATGATTTAACAGATGGTTTAAAGGGAAAATCAGCATGTCGGGCAAGGCCCGGTGTGGCGCTCTCTGTAGATTTCTGTGGAGTGGGAGAGTGATAAAAAATGTTTCTCTTCTTTATTTCAGGACTGAGGGATGTTAAAACTTGAAACCTTGAGGGAAATTGCTTAATTACCCTCGTGGTGTCAGTGGTCCAGAGCAGTGGGAAATTTCAATTCCCTGCAGAAAGGGGTCAAATAGGGAACAACCAGGACACTTTTTAAACTCTTGTTAATGCCTCATAACCTTTAATGAATAATTTTCAGTGGCAAGGCCAAGCCAACCTCACACAAAAGACAGTCATATTTACCTCCTGCATTGGAGTTCACCTTAATTCTGGGCACAAAGAGAAAAAGATAAACAACTTTTTTGCTTCCATGCAGCCAGAATATCAGAAAGAAAAATCTGATTTTTAAATATATCTATTTTTGTTGTGCCTTGACTTATAATTTGTACAGAATTCTAAATTTAATGTGCAAAACCGAGTTAACTTTTCTTTTAAGAGTGTGGTGAGCAGGGCTAACCCCACACCCTGCATTCAACAATTCCACATTATTTTTTATTTTAGAAAGAAGAGTTAATATTTAAAGTTGCCCTTTAATACTCATTTGGAAGCACTGATTGAATAATAAGCCAAGCAGCTCAGTGTATCACATCTCTATTAAATTCTCTTGCCTTTTTTAAGATTAAAAAAAGAACTTTTTTCTTCCTCTTAAATGCAAATCTTTCTGTGTAACACTGTGCCTAATCTACTACAACTAATTAATCTGTTTGAGCTGATGAAATGTTACCTCTGCATTTTTTGTTCCTTGTATACAATTATTGTAACAGTGGTGAATAAATCAATATTCCCAATCCAACTGTAAAAAACAATCAAGAAAAGCAGTGCTTCTCAGGGAAAAAACACCAAATAATATTTATTAACTCTGTCTCAATCCACAGCAGAGCCTAATACCATTCAAGCATTTTCTGCAAGTGTAATAAGCAAACTCAAATACATGATGAAAGTGGCACATGCCAATAATTTCACCATTTTACACTGCAGAGTAATTGAAGGATTTAATGAGAAACAAACCAATAAAAATAAATAGACCATGCGAGAGGAGGAGAAACTGATCTAAAATGGAAGTTGCTCCATTGTGAGTTTTAGGGGGGTTTTTTTGCATGGTCTGAACAGGAAAAAAAAAGGGTTTGGGACAAATTGGTCTTTATTTCTACTTACTTTACATTTTGCAGTTTGATTTCTGAAGGGGAAGGAGCCACTTGTTCTTTGTAGATTCGATTCTGCATCAAGATCCTCTGGCTCTGCTGTGGCTCCCTGTCCTTTTCCTGCTGAATTCCAGGATAAATTGGATCTTTCTGCCTGAAGTTAGAAACTGTTTCTGTTGTATTGGTATTTATAAATAACTCTGAGCAGCCCAGCCTTTTAAATAACGGCACCCAGTCCTTCTGCTTTTAGGAATGTCCATAAATCACCGTCCTCACGAAGGGAATTCTGATTGCAAATAAACTCCTTTGTCTCAGCAGTGCCCCGAAATTTTGGCCGTGTACAAATGTCTCACTGAGCTTACAGAGCAGGGATGTGCTTGGACACACAGAGCATTTTGGCCTTGCATCTTTTTGATGTACATTTTTGGTAATTCCAGAGTTGAATCCACCTTTCAATCAGTCTGACATATCAAAATTTCACAAATAGATTTTTTTTTCTTACCAAAGAGCCTCAAAGTGAAGAATTTGGACCTCTAGTTCAGCTCCCTCCAAGCTGGTGGCATAAAAAATGGCAGAACCTCCCCCCAAAAGGATTTTGGGCAGGCACAAGATCAGAGATGCTCCCAATCAAGCCCAGGGTGACACTTGGTGAGGAGAGGTTTGGATTCAAAAATAACACCCCAAAGCATTGGGGTGTTCAAAAAGCCAAGGAGTGAATCGTTTTTCCCTTCTGTCCCCATTTGAAACATAAATACATAAAATCTGTGTTCATTTTTGAGCTGAATTCCTGAGAAATGGGGACCAGAAGGGGCTCCTCACTTGCTGAGAGCACGGGCAAAGCCCAGCTTGGTAAAGCTGCACACGGAGAGCAATCACTCCAAATATTGAGCACTGTGCACCTGGTAAGAGAAACAAGAAAACAGAACCTCATCTCTGAAGGGGATTCTCTTCAGCTGCGTTGTTTGGATGTTTTTCCTTGTATGCACAACTGCAAACACAGGTTTGTAATAAGTTACTGCTTTGTGTGGGGCTTTGGGGAGGAGGGAGAGGGCAGGTTCAGAGCCCCAGCGTGGGGAGGGCTCTCCCTGGACAGCCCAGGGCCAATCTCAGTGTGCAGGTCACAGACCTGCCTATAAAATCTTTGAAGTGCTGCCTTGAAGAGTATTGACTGTCCAGAGCCTTTTATTTCATATCAAGTTCAAATGTAATGTCTTTATGAGTATAATGCACAAATCAATGGATTAGGACATTCAGATTATTTAGATGGAGCTGAGAGCGTGCAGAATACACTGAGGAGTTGTTCAAACAATTGACAGGGATTTCACAAAACAGGGTCTCCTAACAAAATATTTTCTATATCTTTACTTGTCAGGATGACAAGTTTTGCCTAGGCAATGAAACAGGAATTGTTGTTTTATCTACCTTGGCAAGATGAAGGTTGGAAGAGCTAAAAATTCTATATTTTTCTGAATTTAGACCAGAAAATATTATTATTGTTGTAATATTAATAAGAATAATAACTGTTATTATTGTTATTATTATTTCAGTAGTGTGGAGGATATGGACTCTTCTATATCCCAGTGTTACAGAGCACATAAAAATCCTTCCACTCCAGTATCTCTTCTTGCAGTAAATTTATTTCCTGCTACAAGTAGAGTTTAGTCTGTTACTTTCCATAGAAACACCAGGAGATGATGAATAGAAATTTCAATGGTTTTGTTTTCAAATTTTAATTTCTATTTTGAATTTTAATTTCCTCTTTCATGGTGCCTGAAGGACATTACAGGAACCTATCCCATCTCCCATCACAGAGCCAAACCCCAACTCCATCACCCCACACTGAACATTTCTCACCTGTGTCCCCTTTTCCTCTCCCCCTTCCCATCCAGCATGGCCATGGGCTCCTGCAAGGCAAAATTTCACTCCAAACCCCCTGATTTCGTACATCCAGAGCAAAATAAAACTGTTTAGATAAAATGGATTATGGAATCAGGATTATTTTGGTACAGCACAAGGTCAGCTGCACTTTTAGTACCAACAAGTTCTGAAGGTCTCCCATTTTTGGCAGGAGCACTTTGCTAATGAAATGCAGGCCAGTGTGTCACAGTGTTTCTGCAATGTTTTAATGGCCCTAACTCGAGCACCACAACCTCTGCGTGTCCATGGGTCTGCTCCTTGTGCTAAGTGTTTATTTTTCACTCCCCCAACGAGGGGAACAAAGAACTGGAATTGCTCTGGTGTCAGATTCATGGATGCAGAAACGTGTGAGACGGCAGAATTGAGCATTATTCTCACTCCCGTCGTGGCTTCTGGCAGGGAGAGCGTGGCACAGCAAGCCAGGCTGAAGGATTCAAACCCTGGCACACCTTGGGCCTGGATTCCCAATTCTGGCATCCTCAGCCTTGCTTTTCCTCTTTCTCCAGGTTGGGAAAGGGCCAGCTCCACTGTGGGCTCCAACCCTTCTGACACACCGAGAGAGAAATTGCTTTTGGTGGTATAAAAGCCCTGGAACACTTGTCCCAGGGACAGGGAAGCAGTAATTCCCATAATCACATTTCTGAAGCAGGGAGGCTGGACCAGATGAGCTCCTGGGGTCCCTTCCAACCTGACCCATTCTGGGGTTCCTTGGCAGACAAAAATGCACTGCATTTTCACATGGAAACAAGGACTATTTCCCAAACCTGTGAGGGTGAGTTTGCTGTGGGTACTGCAAAGGCCACTCAAGATTTGAAGCTCCCAGGGACTTCCAAAACCCAGCCAAGGACCCAGCAGCTGGCAGGAGAATTTATGACAGTGGTGACACAAAGCCCAATGTCACTCGAAAACTTTTAGGCAGGGTACAGACTACCCTTATCCTGCTCCAGCAGTGGCGTGAGCAGAATGAAGTCGCTAACAAAATACATTAAAATCTAGTTAATTGTCATACATTCATTAATTGTAGTGTAATTGAGGAATTTCCCCACCATTCCAGAGCTCCAATCCCAAATATTCCAGTGTTGGCAAGGACTGGGCTCACCCCATCACTAATTGAACAAACCATTTCCAAAGAACTGGGAGAAATCCCTGTGAGCAGAGCAGCTCCCCCAGAAAGGGATTTCAGGCAAAACCTGCCTGGTGACCACCAAAGCCACACCTGCCCCAGCTCAGCCATCACCACTTCCCATGGGACACAGCACAGCCTGTTCCCAGGGCTCCTCACTCTCCAGAAAGCTCCAAACCCACCAAATCAGAGCTCAAAAACAGGAGTTTCTGAGGATGGGCCAGCAAAACCCAGTAAAACCCTTCATCCTTCCCAGTTCTGCCTCCCAGGCATTCTGCTGGTGGATGCTGGGTTTCCCAAACTGGTTTCCCAAGCCAGAGGGATGTGGCAGTGTCCTACAGGAATTTTACACAGTTGTTGTTGTTATCCTCCAATCCGCCCTCTGATCAGCTTGCCAGTTTATATTTTTGTTCCACAAGGTGTATTTTTATTGTGAGGCTCCCCCAGAAAATTTATGGAGTTTCCAGGCTGTCTGTATAAATAAATACAAGGAACATTGGCGTGTCACAGCCAGTTCTGGTCTGGTGTGGCAGAGCTGCCTTTTCTCCTTTTTTTTTTTTTTTTTGTTTTTATCACTGGAAATTATAAGGGAGATATTTCCACTGCCTTAGCTGTCAGCCAATCCATGTAAATTCCTGCAATTACAGGGGGAAAAAAAAAGCAGTGCCCCTTCATTACCAATCAGAATTTCATTTCTGGCCTCCCCTGCATCCTGGTAGAAGCCTTTCCCAGGGATGCCAGGACAAATAAGTGTGCTGTATCTCTGGAATGCTCATTTTCCAGTCATTCCAGGAAGATTGGCGGGTACGTTGCACGCTTCCAGTGTAATTAGTCTTTTTTAATGAAATGGACCCTGGATATCTTCCACTGCGGAGCTCCAATAATAGAATTTAAGTGAAAGTAATTTCAAAGTGCAACAGTAGTTTACATATTAGTTATTGTATAAAGAAAAAAAAATAAAAAACCTGCTCTGCTGTTCTAGGTTAAATGCAATTAACATCCAGGCCTTCTGCAAGGCTCCTGGGAGGGAATGATTGGTTTGGCAGGTTATTTCTCAGATTTTGATAAAAAGAAAAAGAAACCCCCCATTATTTTTCACGAGAAACCCTCGCTGAAAATATTCCAGCCCTCTCCAGATTCAAGCCCTCCAAGCAAGTCAGTAGAACACGAATGTAACTCCAGAATTTGGACTAATTAACGATTGCTCAGAAGCACAATTACCATGTGAGCCGCTGCCCCTAGAATATTGCAAATAAATAACGTTTTGCAAGTCCAAGTAGATGTCAATTCCTTTCTAATTAGCATTTGCTGTGAGAGGAATGGACGGAGTTTTCTGTTTGGTTTTGGAAAAAGAGAGTGTGCAGAGCCCTGATGTGGGAGCAAACATTGTGGTAACAACATGAAAATATATTCATTACATGCCCTTTTTTCACCCAGCTGTATCCTACATCCAAAGAAAACTGTGGGTTTATGAGAAATACAGAAAGAACTATTACAGAATTATTGCAAGATTGCTCAAATCTGGAAAAAAAAAAGGGACTTTTTATTTTATTATTATTTTCTTTCTTTGTCCCTAGTAAGCACATTTTTTTAAAAGCAATTTATTTTCTCATTTGAAAAGTCAAATCTTTCACTCCCAATTGTTTCTACACATTCCCCAGTTATCTCAGAATAAAATCTAACCCTCACAGCATCTACGAGCTGGTTTGATGGGCTCTTATTGCAAAGGACCTCACAGAAAGTTGCTCCCTCTCAGTTGCACAGGAATGCTTAGATCAAATCCCACTTTTTTAATGTTTCTGTGGGGGAAAAACCAGATGCAATGCAGGCCAAACAAAACACTCTGGCTGGTCTGGGTTGTTTTCCTTGCCTCTGGACACTTTCTGCAGTGTAGATGGTCCCTCACAGGCTGTGAAACACAACCTCTGGCTCGGGAAGTCCTGGAGATGCAGATTTTTGGAGATGAGAAAACAGGCAAGGAAAGCCTCCCTGTCCTCATATTCACAGAATCATGGACTGGTTTAGGTTGGAAGGGACCTTAAAGTCACAAATTTCCACCCCCTGCCATGGCAGGGACACCTCCCACTCTCCCAGACTGCTCCAGCCCCAATGTCCCACCTGGCCTTGGGCTCTTCCAGGGATCCACCCCAGCTCTCAGCCAGGTCCTGGGCCAGATGGATTGTTAATGCATCCCACAACTGCTCTGCCTCTGGAACAGCCAGAGCATTTCACCTTTAGGAAATTGCAGCTTGAGCGTGCTTAAAACCTACTCAACTTAATAGAAATGTTCTCATCGCCTTCGCTGAGCTCTGGACCTCTCTCTCAGATGCTTCTTTTCACCTTGACCTTCACTCAACGTCAAAAATTCCTGTTTCCAGTGAAAGTCACTCATCTAAAACATAAGGAGAAGTAGATACTTCCAGGACAATTAATTTCATCTTTAAAGAAGTGGCTGAAATATCCCCTTCCTCCCCATCAACCACAGAAAGATCTTGGCTAAAATCGACACCCAACTCTTGGAAGTCTGCAATAAATGAGCTGACTGCCATCCTCAGTGGGGCTAGTGGTGATCAAGTGAATTTATCAGCCCAAAAATAAAAGGAATAATTGCCCAAAAGGACAAACAAGGTGCAGATAGACCAAAAAAAATCCTCCAGAAAAGGCCAGGTTAGAGACATCCAATGCAGCATTTGTGTTTGGATGGGTTTTAGGTGCAGCCTGCTTTATTCCAGACCTCCAGGTTACTTCATCCTTGTTTTTAGCAGGCCTCAGATGTTGGTTTTCTTTATTTTTTAGTGCCTGAACTGCAGGACAGGGACAGTTGTGACCTTCACACAGGGCACGGCCACCACAGCCCCATTTCCCACATTCTGCTGGTTCTCATCTGAGCTGGCCCCATCCAAACCTCCTGTGCCACCACCCATCTTCAGCTGATGGTTTTCCTCAGGAAATACTATTCCTTGGATTGTTTATTTTGCTGTTAGGAGTGTGTTTTGCCACAAGAAATTACACTTAATTATGTTACAATATTTTCAGCACTGTTAATGTTAAAATTAATGCGTCGAAAATGATTTTTACTTAATTTTTACTGGGTGTTCATGGATAATTGATAGGGAATTTGTTATTAAATCTTTTATTTGACTGATTACTTAATCATTCCCACATGGTTATTGAAGACAATCTTACATATAATTAATTTCACTAATAGAGACTCCCCATGTTTTCCTTCCTAGGCCAGTGTCTGCATGGTTATCATGTAATTTAAGGCTTTCCTGGGGCAGCTTTAAATTATGCACATATTTGTATTAATTACATGTGGCCAGATCCTGCTACCCTGTGTAGAGTGTGAACACCTCCTCCTGGAAGGAGCTTCTGTGGCACCAGTGGAGCTCCTCACCGTGGGGTCTGTGGGTTCAAACTGGTGGAAAACCAGGGAAAAGCTGAGGAAACAAAGAATTGAAGTTTGGTTCTTCACAGGTATCTCCTGCCCTGTCCCTTTCCTCGTGGCTAATCCATGGGTTTATCCTCTACATCCTCATTTTGGGATGAGAATGTGACAGCACAGGAAGAGCCAGGGCACAGGAAGGGAGCAAGACCCTCTCCCAGCCATGAAATGCAAAGATCCAGGACAAAAGGACCACGGGCTGTGACAGGGAGCAAACGGGGCTCAGTGTCAGGAGAAAGCTGCAGTTATCCATCAGTGACAGGCCAGGTTCCTGACAGGATGCTAAGTAATGCACCCGGTGCCAATTATTGACTCCCAATGACAAATTGGGTTTGCATATTGCATATTTTCTCATGGAGTATGGAGGTAATCACTGACTACAGCACTGCACTTCCAAGGGAAGGCGGGAAGAGCATGAGAGAGGCAAGTCCTGAGGAATTACCGTGAGCAGCGTGGCCCTGGGCAGCTGTGATCTGCATTCTGATGGCAGCAGCAGGCTCTGCAAAACCCCAGGCCTCCACCAAAACCAGGAACCCACGACCAGATCCATGACAGGGCCTGGGAATCCCCAGTAAGAAGGGATAGAACAGGGGAACACAGCCTCCAGTTGTACCAGGGGAGTTTAGATTGGAGAGCAGGAAGAATTCTTCGTGGAAAGAGTTGCAAAGTTCTGGCACAGCTGCCCAGGGCAGTGGGGGAGTCCTCATCCCTGGAGGGACTGAAAAGCTGTGTGGATGTGGCACTTGGGGATGTGGGGCAGAGGTGGCCTTGGCAGGGCTGGGAATGGTTGGATTTACTGATCCTTCTCCATCCCAAATGTCTCTGTCTAAACATGGGCAGGGTGGACCAAACCCACCTGCTGCTCCCAAATTGTTCTCTTCTCCCTGGATCCAACAGGATGGGGCACAGCACTCAAATTAAGCATGAACTCAACCCTTTGCAGCATCAATGACACAGCAAGAACTTTAAAAATCAATTTACTTGTGGGGGACCTGAGTGGAAAACCAGCTGAATGCAGAAGAGTGGCCATAATAAGTTCATTTAAAGCAGAGACTCTTCCCAGCTAACATTTTAAGATGCCCTCGAGCAGTTCTCTGCCATGTAGCAGCATTTCTGGGAAAGAAAATGTTCTTATGAACCCACCTCTGCACAAAATTTCCAATCCAAGCAGGGACAGTGTCTGTACTTGTGGAAGGGTGAAATATTTTATCCCCCAGAGACTGAGAACTAAGAGGACAGTTTAGCTGTTAGATTTAAAAACTAGAAACCACCATCAAGCAAAGCCCTACCTGGTATTTTTCATTTGCTGTTTTGATTAATTTAGGGGATTTCAGTGGGCAGAGATTCTTGAAGCTGAGGCCTGTGAGAGCCTCTTTCACCCCATTACTGGAAATCCCAAACCCACTGAGGCAGCACCAGGCCCCCTCCACCGAGGCCCCCATTAACGTGGGCGATAACCACTATTTCTCCCCACACACCATTTAAATTCTGAGACACTGACAAACTATAACTCACAGGGAACCATTTGAAATTATTATTATTCAATGGCTTGTAAACTGTATCTCATCATTAAACAGAATAATAAATAAAAATAATGACCAGCCTTCAAGCCAGCCATGGGAAGAGCACACTTCCCTGCCCAAGACTTGCTTCATTTTAGTGGGTTTTAATTAAAAGCAAAATCCATCCTTTAACTGTGAGGTTCAGGGGTGGCGTTCGGGGTTGGGAACTGGAGGAAATCCCTCACTCCACGCTGCTCCTGGTGCCACACAGACCAAGCTGCAGGTTGCTGAAGGAAAATAGCCCCACGGATATTTCGCAGTACCAAAACCTAGCTCGGGGCTACACATCCCCAGATGAAAGGCGGCGGCTCCGCCGAAGAGACCTGGAATTTGTCGCCGTGGCCTTTTGAAGTGCCACGGAGCAGGAGAAGGAGCAGGAGCAGCAGGAGGAGGAGGAGGAGGAAGGGTTAAAGCCCGCAGCCCTGCCCTGCCTTGCCCATGGTCAGCCACCCCGTGTAATTCCATTAGGGTGCGAGATTCAAATGCAGAATTAGCTGTTGCCTACGCAGAATTATGTTAAACACGGCCCAGACTGAAAATCAATATTCTGCTTAAGTAACTGGCCCTCCAGTAATTTAATGAAGCTAAATTGCATTACACGGAGGTAAGGTGGTGGGGGACCATTTTGTCTCAAACCTTCCATTATACAGTGACTGTACAGCTGGATGCCTAAAGAGAAATTAAACATATACACTCATTTCTTCTTGAAGTTGGAACAGTGTTTTTTACACTGGATTACTTGTCTCCTTCCTTAATTTAAAACTACAGTAAATAATTTGCAGCCACATAATTAGGAAGGAGGCACAGACTCATAATAAGAGGAAAAAATTGCTACCAGAGTATTAAAGGATTTTTTTTACTCGGCGAGAAAAAAATGAAAAAGGACATTAAATGTTAGATCTGTATTAAAAATGTAATTCTAAAGGGTTTAAATCTATGACATGTCTACACTGAATTAATTAAATTCATGATCTGATCAAGGACTGAGAAGCTACCTTGGAGCTATCTCTTAAAAATGCTATGTATGTACATGTCAAAATAGGAATTAAAAAAAAAGCAGGCCTTTGATTCATTGGCAATTCATGCATGCATTATTGTGCTTCCTTGCCTGGCAGTGGGAGGGAAGTCAAAGTTTTATAAAGCACCTGAAACCTTCTCCTCACGCCTCTTTATTAAAGGAACTTCCTCGCCGAAGACGCCCGCTCCAAACTCGGAGCCGCCCGCTCTGGATGTGATCGTGGTGACATCCACGACGACTCAGCTCGTGTTCCAGCTGATTGACAAGAACAAAGAGCCTACAATTACATTATGCAGCACTTGTACTGCACCCTCTTTTATTTATTATTCAGCTGCAAAACTTCAACGGGGAGAAACACTTCAGAGTTTTGTGTCGGGGAGACGGAATTAAATTGACAATAATCCTGGGCCGCGTGGTCTGAAGTTCTGCTGATTAGAGATTACTTCCCCCTAAATCATTTGTCACATTGCCTTCTAGAAGGGTAGAGCTGACTTCAACCATGTGTAGCTGCCGCGGTATCTTTGGGGAAATGCAGGCAGCAGAGTATGTATTGTTTAAAGGGAAAAGAAGTGATTTGCATCTTCAATCGCTATTTTTCTTGCCTGTCCGACTATGGGAATTTTCCTTCTGTACTTAAAAGGCAGTTAAACAAATGAAATTTATTTATGCCAAATCCAAAGCGGAAAAAAGAGGAGTTTAAGAGGACGTGTCTGTTTAACACCTCAGAGGGCACCCCTGGCCTGCAAAGATGTGCAAAGATGAGCTGCGAGTGGCAGCACCAGCAGAAAAAGTGGGAACACGGCTCAGAGCTGTTGGGTCAGGCTGGCTCTTCCCAGAAAGCTGCTGCAGATCAACAGCACATCACTCCCAGCTCCTCTTTGCTGCTGGTTTGGGAATGCTGGTGTAAAGCCCCTGAAGGTGTCGGGGTGCGCTCGTTGCTCCAGTCTCACACTTTAATTAAAACCAGATGCCACTGTCAGCCATCAAATCTATACCTCAGGTCATTAAAGTGAAATTCCTTTGCTGCTGCCAGACCAAAAATGTACAGAGGATGCACTGAAAGGTCACAAAGCAAGTGAGGGGAGTCAAGGGGTGCCCACCTCTGTTTCCTGCTGTGCTTCCCACCCAGAGCATCACCAAAATCTGAATATTCAGCTCCAGCAATGACCTGGTCCCGTGTCAGCTGAATGTGGAAATGCTTGGTGGATGTGTGGTGCTGGCTCCAGGCAGGCAGGAGCAGGAACATCTCCCTCCTTCCCAGGAAAGCTCAGGCTGGATCAACATCACCTTTGTCAAAAGACAGTTCCAGCATCATCTCAGGCAATGAGGGAAGCAGATGAAAAATTCAGTTTCTTTTTTGCACTTTATCGATTGAAAAGGAAAAGACTTCCAAGAGAAATTATTTTTACACCCTTGAATACCACCTAGCAGATCTATATTTTGTCTCTC
Source organism: Prinia subflava (assembly GCF_021018805.1). Classification (NCBI taxonomy): domain Eukaryota; kingdom Metazoa; phylum Chordata; class Aves; order Passeriformes; family Cisticolidae; genus Prinia; species Prinia subflava. Next base: position 1,646,035 of record NC_086255.1, on the reverse strand, counting down.
TTTGACTCAAAAGATGTTTTACTCCCTTATTTCTGTTGGAATGGCAATTCAATAGTGCGTGGCTGAACATTTATTAATTACATTCCAGTTTAAAGAATTATTTTGAAGGAAATGACTGCTCTCAGAAATCCTGAAACACTTTCAGTTTGATTTCTGAGTCCGTTAGAACTGAAATGCAGCTGTTCCCTTCCACACTGAGTTCCTGGCTTGTACTTGAAACCAGGAATGGCAGGATTTTTTCCTAGTAAAACATGAGTTTAAACATATATTCAACAAGGGAAACACATCATGTATTTTATAATACAAGGTCCTTTAGAGTAAATGATCCAGCTTATTTCTTTTTTTTAAGATGCACCTTTATGTTCAATGATATTTCCTTTGGGGTTTTCATTAACATTCCATCAAAAAATAAAAGCTTTTTTTTTTTTTAGTGAAATACCTTGACTGATGAGTTTAGCGTTTTCCTCCTGCTCGTGTTTACATTTAGTGTTTTGATGATGTTAAATTCTACAAATGAGAGCAGTTTTTAAGTGTTCCTTTCAACACTGCCTGCCTTTTCTGTTTGATTTCTCCTGCTGATGGTGTGTTGTCAATGCTGAATGCTGGGATTGTTGTTGAGCAGGCACAGCTGGATGAATTAAAGTCTCTCCAGTAACTCAAACCAGAAATGACTTCATCTCAAAACTTTCCGTGTAGCACAGGTCAGAGCTCTGAGTGGGGACAAAAATAATGGGGTTACCAGAGGAAGAAAAAGTCAAAAGTACAAGTCAAAATACAGAGAGCAGTTTGGGCTGGCCTTGTGCAGCAATTTCTCTCTGTTACAGAGTGAAGCCCCGATGGAGACATTTGATAAGTAATTGTATTTTAAGTTCAAATAGAATATCTGCGTGTGTGCAGATACAGAGCCCTGTACACTTATCTTATTAGCTATTTACTTAAATTATCTGTTGGGTACCCTCATATATACCTAGTGTCGCCTAATGATATCATCTACTAATTTATTCAAGGAATTTTGCCAAAAAACAAATAAAAGCCTGGAACACAAACATTTCTTCCCCATTCATTTAGAGCTCATCACAAACAGTGAAGCATTTCAATGTGGCCAAGGCAGATTTTCAAAGGTAACATCTTTAATTAACAGGAAGCAATTTCTAAAGTCAATACAAGGGGGGGATGGAGTAATTAGACGTGTCTGAGTGTTCCTGGGATGGGATGGGATGGGATGGGATGGGATGGGATGGGATGGGATGGGATGGGATGGGATGGGATGGGATGGGATGGGATGGGATGGGATGGGATGGGATGGGATGGGATGGGATGGGATGGGATGGGATGGGATGGGATGGGATGGGATGGGATGGGATGGGATGGGATGGGATGGGATGGGATGGGATGGGATGGGATGGGAAGGGATGTCCTCCCCCCAGCCCTGCTCCTCCTCCACCCACCAGTTCCTCAGGAATCCCTCCTGCTTCACTCCAAGAAAGCTCTTCCTTGCTGTGGCAGCACAGGGAGCTGGAAAATTTCATATCAAAACATTTCATCTGTGTCCTTGTTTCAGAATGGAGGGAAAATCCCTTTTTTTCAAACATGTTCTTGATTGAAATAGGGCAAAGAGGGAGCAGGAGCAGCCCCTTCCTCATGCACATCCTCGGAGCCCTTCCCAGATTTTCCTGCTGAGTTCCTCGCTCTCTGATGTTCATTAGGAATGAGATGACATCTCCCATCACTGACCACCATGCCAAAATTTTGGAGTCACAGAACCACAGAAGGGTTTGGGTTGGAAGGGACTTTACAGACCCTCTCCTTCCACCCCTTTCTGCTATCCCAGATTGTCCCACCTGGCCTTGGACACTCCCAGGAATGAGTCCACAACATCTCTGGACAACCTATCCCAGTGCCTCACCACTCAAATAATATTATTTTAGATCTTTTCCCTTGTTTTAAGATTTTTCCTTAAGTCTGTGGAAAAGGCTTTGGATTCCCTGCAATTTCTGTGTATGTCCCAACCCACTGAGTCTCTGCTGGGCTGGATGTGGCTCTTCCAGGCTTCCCACCCACAAGAACCACCAGAATTTCTTCATCCTCGAGTGGAGCTGATACAACTCGAGCCTGACATCAGATGTGTTTAAAAACAAAGGTTCAAAACTCTTCTGATAAGTTCATGTTCGAGGGCCTCTAAAACTCAATGTTCTGTGCTGAAATCAATTCCTATTGTCAATAGCCAGGAATTCCCAGAGCTGAAATTGGGATCTCCTGTCGACCATTGCAGTTCTGGAAAATCAGCGTCACATAAATACAGATGTTGAGGATGAACCTGAGGGGATGAGTTACTTTTTAACTGAGCTGGAACAGTCCATACTGAGCAAGTTCATTGGGGCAGTGTCAAACCCTTGGTCACACAGGAGCATGGGGTAATTTACATTTTTCCTGTTATGATTTTCTGTATTTCAGGTGATTTGGGTTAAATCTACATGTTCACAGAATCCTGTAGCTGGGGCATTATTCAGAGAAATCCAGAGCTGATTCTCAGCACCCACTAAAGGGATAATTTCTGGGTAATGTTCAAAGAATCAACACAGGTTAATATTTGTGTATGCAGGAAAATCCACAAAATCCCTACCAATAATTAAAATCTGCTGATCATAATAATCCCAGATGGTCAATGGTCACTGTGTACCCTCAGCTCTCCATCACATCAGTTCTGGTGCAGAGGGGACAATTCTGAAAAGAAAGTTTTTCTGCTCCCCCTGGTCAGTGGCCCATGGTAGGCAACGTGGTGGTTCCAAAGCACTCACGGATTTTAATTCAAGGAATTGGGAACCAGACTGAATTCTTAGGAAGGCTCTTTGCTCAGGGGCACCACAGCTTTGTCACCAGCCCTGAGCTGGTGCAGAAATAGCTGGGACACCTCCTGTCCACCTCCTGGAACCCCATGTCCCACCCGCTTTACTCCAGCACAGGTTTCCCCATTTCCCTGCCATTCACCAGGCTTTCTTCCTTTCCCTTGTTGTTTTTAGCCTTTTCTGTGACCCTTGAAGTCAATTTTAGGGCACCATTGAAAGTGCAGCAGGATTTTATTTAGACAGCAAACACAGGCATGATGCTGGTGGGGGCAGAACTGGGCACCCCTGCCCAGCCCCTGCCCCTGCTGTGTGTCCTGGGGTTGTCTGTGGCACCAGCACTGAGGTTTGCCCTTGCTGACCCGAAAAAGAGGTGATTTCATGTTTACACTGAGATTCCCCCCTTCAGAGGCCTCACCATTCCCAGCAAAAGTTAGTTTTTAATTTCAGGAGCTGTTTGTGATTTAGTCTCTGCCACTCTCACCCTGCTCTGGCCTTGGACACTTCCAGGGATGGGGCAGCCACAATTTCTCTGTGCAGCCTCTGCCAGGGCCTAATATCTTCTATCAGAGACATTTATCCCCTGTCTGATCTTAGATTGTAGGAAATACCTCTTCCACACATTCCACAAGTTTAAATTAACTTTTGTGGAGCAACTGCTTCGTCAAAGGACATGAAGGACCAAATCCTGCATTCCTTCTGGGTTCTGAACGTTTAATGAAGGTGAATTTTTGCCCTGCAAAGTTTGTGAGATCCCACTCTCTGCAGCGATGACTCTCTTGGTATTTCTACTTAAAATTTTTATTTTCAAGGCCCCATAATTGTATGTAAAGCTTTTCTTGGATCTGAAATGCAAGAAGCCCTAACAAGTTAAAGGCTCAGCCTGGGAGAAACAATTGATCTGCATACAGAGGGAAAGGCATTTTAAAAAGAGGGTTTGATACTTTTTTCATTCTTACCCTAAATTGCTTTTTTGGACTCACATTTTATCAACTGCAGAATTCACCTCAGTGTAAATCTCATTGATTTCAGCCACATTTTATTCCAGGGATAAATGTGATTTCATTATTCTATTACAAAGCACATTAAAAATAAAACGTAGGTGACAACTTTATCACTGAAGATGGGATTCATTACGTATGAGTGAGGGGGATTTTTTTTTTTTCAAGAGGGGTTTAATTTGGATTTCCAGCATACAGCCATGCATATATAGAGCAGCCAAAGAAGCTATAGCCTGTCATTTCAATAAAACATGTATGAAAGCATCCCTAAGCACCTCCTGACATGCCAGGGATATATGGTGTAAGAGTGTGTCCATGTCAGCAGTGACAAGCTGAACCTTAATGGCTCTAAAACAGTCTTTATGGTTTACTGTACCCGTAATCCATTTTATAATGAGTGCTCAACCACATACAACCATCCTCTGAGTTTCCTCTGCCTTTTAACTCACCCCAAGGTGCCTAAATGAGGGGAAAACTCCGAATTGTGGGCGATCCTTCCCGAGGAGCTTTATGTGCTGAAATACTTCTGCAAGACAGGTAAATTAAGAATAAGGCTTTGCTCTAATCCTGAAGTTTTCTTCTGTGGATTTTAAGAGAGACCAGAGCTGACATTTTTCTGTGGTTTGGGGGGAAGGTTTTATATTTTATCAGGCTGGCAAAATGCTTTGGACTTAGAAAATGTAGGGATGGGGAAGAGGTGCTGTAAGTCCATGACAGACACCACACATTTAGGGTTCAAACAAAAGCAGAATATGATATTTTCTACTGTGATTTCACCCTGATCCTGCACCCTTTATCCATGGGAAATGTCAGCAAGAAACAGGGAAACTCTGGCAAGGATATGCCAGGAGCTGGAGCATCCTCTTTGCAGCATCTGCTGGCACAGAGCTCTTGGCTTACACAGAACCATGGAATGGGTTGGGTTGGAAAGGACCTAAAGATTACCCAGCTCCAGCCCCTGCCATGGGCAGGGACACCTCCCACTGCCCCAGGTTGCTCCAAGTGCCATCCAAGCTGGGAATTCCAGGGATGGAGCAGCCACAGCTTCTCTGAACCAGCTGTTCCTCCTTGGCTGAGGTCGTGGTCTGCAGGACACCAGGCAGAGGGGCCCATCAGAAAGGAGTAATAAGGTTTGGAATCCCAGGGAAGTCCACAGAGCTGAGGCTCCGACACAGGAATGGGGAATTGTAGAAACCCAGTCTCAGCAGGGCACAGATGATGTCCCACACCTCCAGGGGAGGCTGGAGACACAGCCTCATTTCACAAGAGTGTTTGGGGTTTTCCTTAAGATACATCTGTGGTTTAAATCCCTTTGCCTCTTAAATTACAATTATGATGCTGGTGGTGGTAATAATAACATGAAGAAGGAGAAGTAGAAGAAAAAGGAGAAGAAGAAGAAGAGGGAGAAGGAGAAGAAAAAGAAGAATAAGAAGGAGAAGAAGAAAGAGAAGAAGAAAAAGAAGAAGGAGAAGAAGAAAGAGAAGAAGAAGAAAGAGAAGAAGAAGAAGAAGAAGAAGAAGAAGAAGAAGCAGAAGAAGAAGAAGAAGAAGAAGAAGAAGAAGAACAAGAACAAGAACAAGAACAAGAACAAGAACAAGAACAAGAACAAGAACAAGAACAAGAACAAGAACAAGAACAAGAACAAGAACAAGAACAAGAAGAACAAGAGCAAGAACACGAACAAGCAATAACTTTCTGCCTAGGAGGCCGTATCTCTGGTGAAGCTGCTCTCCTCAGCCCCAGCCCAGCCCTTGATGAAACTCATCCCTCCAGGTCCTCCCATTTTCCATCCTCAGGCACCCGGGTGACCCTCTCTGCCACCTCTTTCCAAGCCCCACTTGTCACCAGTGCCTGCCCTTCACCCGGCCCAGGGCGCTCAGAAATCAAGGCCAGCCCCTCCAAGGGCCAGCCCCGGGCTGTGCTGACCCCCGGAGCAGGAGGTGAGCATCCCTCCCGCCCGCAGCAGGGCCGGGGTGCCACGGGCTGGGTGCCCGCGGGTGCCAAGCCCAGGGGCTTGGGAGCGCCCAAGGGGAGAGGGAAGGAAGCGACTAGAAACAGCCACTTAGCGTCTATTTAGAGCCTGGGAGCATTTGTGAAAGCCATCCCCATTACTGTTGAAAAGATGCAAATTTGGTGAAATAATCAGCTGTATGGCTGCAGGCTGTTTCTCAAGTACCCTGATTCCTTACAGGAGGGAAGGTATTAGTGTAAGACACGCAGCAAGGCCAAGTTCATGTTGCTCAGAGGTAGCCCCTAACCAAACTCCACCAAGTGCTATAAAACAAGATTTGTTATCCTGGCAAGCACTGACAGCTCCTCCAATAAAGCCTCCCCCCCAAAAAACCCCCAAACCCAGCGCCCTTGGGGCGGGTTTCAGGGGTGCAAAAAGCAGCGCTGGGAGGCAGGGCTGCCACAGGGGACAGGGGGGCTGTCCCGCTGTCCCTGCCCCGGCCCCGGCAATTAAAGCATCGCCTGCATCCCCCGCAGATGCTCCGGGAGGGATTTATCCCCGGCGAGAGGCGGGCGGCGCGCAGGGCTTTGTGCTGAGAGCCGGGGAACCAGCGAGGAGGAGCCGCGCGTTCAGATCCCGGGGAAAAAAAGGGAAAAAACTGCTAAATGCGAGGCTTAGTGCAAGGTGGAATCTGCCTCGTGTCTCCGGGCTTGCCTGCCTCCCCAGCTCCCTGCTGCAGCAGGCTGAACTTTGGGAAAAAATAATGATGTGTTTAAGGAGAGGATAAAATTTAACAGCAAAACCCTCTTCCTCTGGCGTTTCTTGTTTTAAAGATTGTAGAAAGAAGCTCTAAAATGCTGGAATGTTTAAACAATGTTTTTAATTTCAGGAGCATCAAATAGGTTCTTAAACCAGCAGTGAAGGTGAGCCTTCAGTCAAGTAGTTTAATCACTGCAATTCCTGCTCTCCCTAAGATCAGTTTTGCAGCCAATGACTTAAAATAACACTGTGGAAACAAAAATATATCCTATTAAAAAAAAAAAAAATCCTATCATCAAACCCCCATTCTGCTGTGTTTTTGCTGTGCCTGCAGTGGGACAGGAGATAACAATGTAAGACATCATTTCAAATTTGAAATTTTTCTTTTCCTGGATGGCAAAAGGGGAAAAAAAAAGTAATAATAATCATAAAATAATAATAATAAAAAAAAAGGGTTCAAGTGGCTTTTCTAGCAGAGTAATGGAATAAAGTGGAGTTGGAGAGGGTGTGTTTGTGTGCACGACAGGGCTGGTGCTCCAATATGCATCTTTATGTATTATGGATCCCCTTTTCTCACATTTTTCTCAGTGGACAGATACTGTGCTGTAGCTCTCAGAATACCTGAGAAAAACATTCCAACAAATTGCATTCCTTGTCTATACAGATCCTATAAGGAGCACAAAATAGGCAAGGAGAGTCTTCATCAGAGAAAGCCTTTTTTGATTCCTCCTTCCCCCCCCCAATCTTCTGTAACAACATAAAAGATACTGTTATGACAAGTACTCTGGTAGTTCATTCTTTCATTTATAATTTAACCACAGCCTATATAACCTAATCAGAAAAATGTGGAGCATGATTAGTACAACAATCGAATGCAGTTGGGCTCCTTGAACAACTCAAAGAACAATACAGAAGAAAGCAAAAAAAAAAGGAAAAAAAAAAAAAGGAAAAGAAAAAGGGGGAGAAAAAAATCAAGGCAAACCATCACAGGCATATCAGAAAATATGTGGTATTTCTTTAATATTTCATTTTAAACTACCTAATTGTGTTTTTAAGCTTCGGTTCCTGTAATTTTGCAAGATGAGGCATTCCAGTGAGAAAACATATGGTAAGGGATTTTTAAACCACATAGCTAGAGTGCATCATAGACTTATCTGCTGCTTTAGTGTCACAAAAATCCACCACTGAATTTATCCAGTCACCCATTAAAGAAAGAAAAGAATTAAAGGAAAAGGAGTTTAAAAATCCCCAAATGCTCCAAAAAACCCCCCCAAAATGCCCTACTGGAAAGTGCCATCGGGCTGGAGGCAGGAGCGAGGTGGATCTGTGAGGCTTCCCATGGCAGGAAAAGTGGCAATTATCCGGATATTTCGGGATCCTGCCCAGCAAATATTGCACGTGCTGGTGACAAACTGTCACGGGCAGCAACCTGTGCCTGTGCCTCGGCTAAAATGGGTTTTAATGAACCTTGGATGCGTTTGGATGCAGGAGAACTTCCCGTGCTGGCCCTTCCCAAGGCATTTCCCATGAGGTGGAACCCAGGGGAGGCTGCGGTGGGAGCAGGCAAGGAGAGCTTTTCCAGGAGGGCACTGAATCAGCACTTTCTGTGCCACTCTCCAAGGGGGTGTTGAGGCGTGGGAGCCACAAATTTTGGGATTTGTGTGTGGCAGAGGGAGCTGGGGGCCCCGAGGATGCTGCAGGTCCCAGGAAGGAGCACCAGGCTGGCTCAGGGCTCTGCTCCCACCCCGCTGCTCCCAGAGCCCCGGTGCTCCCGGGGAGGGAAGGGTTTCCTTGAGCCCAGCCCGAGGTGAGAGCAGCCAGGCCAGGCTGGGCTGGGAGGGGATGTCAGGCCAGGCTGGAACAATGTCCCCATGCTGGGAATCACAATGCCTTGGCACTGGCACCAGGAGCTGAGGGAAGCGGGGTTGAGGGGAACTTTTGGAGGCCACCAGTTCGCCCTCGGTGCTGGGCACGAGGCTGTGGCACCCACGCCTGGGCCGGGGTGGATGGAGGGTTTGGCTGCAGGGTGGCAAAGCTCCAGCTCCAGTTACCTGCTGGAAAATACCCTGCCACAAATCACCCCCTGGAACAGCTTCCCCTCACATCCATGGGAACTCAGGGCTGTCCCTGCATCCACACCAGCTCCTGCCTCCTCGTCCTGCTCCTCGTCCTGTTATTAGCTAAAATTCACCTGGAGCCCGTCTCTCCTTTTTTTTTTTTTTTTTTTTTTTTTTTTTTTTTTTTTTTTTTTTTTTTTTTTTTTTTTACTGCTTGTCTTGCTTTTAAAAGCCAAACTCTTAACCCCTTGCACTTCAGGGATTCCCCCAAGGTTGTCTGCCTTTTCCCACCGGGAATTCCTAAGTGTAAGGACCGAGAAAAGCGTAAGGTGTTAATCTTGATAATTAGTGCACAAAACCAATTAGAGGGCCAAAAAACCTTAAGGCAGAGAAAGTGATTTTTTTTGTTTATTTGCTTACCTTATTAAGTTAAATATCTGTCTGAATTAATCACTAATGAACGTGAAGAAGGCTCAATAGCACCGGCTTAATGAACAGCAGTGTCAGATGCATTTTACAGGGCACCAAATCACTGGGCAGAGGGAGCCAAGTGGCTCCTCAAAAATCACTTTTCTGCCCAATTTTCTGTTTGCAAAGCAGTAAATTATTTACGTTTATTGTGCTGATTTAAGCACTTAAATACTGTGAATGGAGCACAGGTTTTAAAAATAGAGGATCATTGCACAACACTGCTGCTGGAAATCCACATTTTTTTTCCAATAAAGGCTGCCCCCCCCAACTTCTTCTACAATTGTTGCAACACCCCCTTATTAGCTTAAACATATTTTTGTCCGTAATTTATGATTTTCCAGACTTTCAGTGCTGCAGGAATTAAATTGTACATGCTACCAGCAGTCCCCTTCATACTTGCCTGGTCGTTTGAGCAAAGTTGGGGTGTTTTCCAGATCAAACCTTCCTTTATTTCCCCAAAACCACGGCATTTTCCCCTCTTTTTCCATCTATTATTCACACGGTAAACATCTGCATTGTGAACGTCAGATGTATTAATTGTCACGTCCCCAGCTCCGGGCACGGAGTGAATGTGCTCAACATCCCTCCTAAAAAATATTTCCCATTTTTCTATTAATATCTCCACATGCCTCTCCCTTGATTTCCGAGCAGGCACGGAGGTTTTGCAGCTCCTGCGCTGGGTGTTGTTTTTTTTCTCCCCCTTGCTTTGGAAAGCCTTCCTGAAACCTTTTCCTGCTGCAGATTTTTTGGCTGCACGGACACACAGGAGGAAGGTGAGCTGATTCCTCAGCCCTGCGTTAGAGCCACATAATGGAATAGGATGGAAGGGAAAAGCCTCAGAGCAGAGCAGCAGGAAAAGTGGGAATCCAGAGCTTTCTAGGATCTCCTGAAAGGTGATTTTTAATTTTTTTTTAAATTGCAGCCTATGGAACGATGGATGTTTTGTAGTAAATCGTGCCCAAATATTTGCAGCGGAAGAACTTTGCTCATTATTTCAGCTCTGAGCTGCTTTGTGTGTCAGCTCACACACAGCCCCTGGTGTGGCTACTCACAGCTCCTTACTCGCTGTGTAATCCTTCCCTACCTTGCCTTAATAAAACAAACACTAAATAACCCTTTGGAAGAAATGCGGGAGCATTTGGAGGGGGAGAAGCTGCAACCCGCACCCCGCAGGTTTAACCATTGCAGCGATTTGGGCTAAACGCTCTTCAAGCAGCAGTAATGGGGAAAGTGCCCCCATTTACAGGAGATGCTCCAGGAGTGAACAGCACCCTCCTGCCAGCCGCTCATGGAGGGCACCGGGCGCAGCTCCGAGAATTCCGGGAGAAAATCCCGGTTCTGTGGGAAGGGCTGGGAGCGCGCAGCCCGGGATGGGACGGAGCGGTGCTGGGATCAGAGCAGCCCAGCTCCCGCATCTCCAAACTCCTCTGCTCTTTGTTACTTAATGCGATGCAGGAGATCAAAGATCCGCACAGGCTGTGCCGGGGTGTTGCTGCAGTCCCTGTCACACCGGGATTTTTGCCTTTTTTTTTTTTTTTTTTTTTCCTTTTCCTTCTTTTTCCATCCCCCCCCCCCCCTTTTTTTTTTTTTTTTTTTTTTTTTAACTTAATGTGGGTTTTTTGGAGGAGGGGGGGGAGTATATTCTTTTAGTCTTTTTTCTTCCTGGGGGATGCTTTTTCTGGATTTCCTTTTTTTCTTCTTTTTTCTTCTTTTTTTTTTTTTTTTTTCCCTGTTCTGCCTCCCCTACTTCTTCTTTCTTTCTTTTCCCTTCTTTTCCCCCCCTTCCCCCCCCCCCTTTCCTTTTCTGACCTCTTTTCCCATTTTTAATCTTTTTTTTTTGTTTTTTCCTCTTCCTCTTTTTTACCTTTTCTTACTTTTCCCTTCTTTCTTTTATTTTCTTTTTCACTTTACCTCCTTTCCCCCACGTTTTTGCTTTCTTTCCCCTTTTTTCCT
>NC_086255.1:1627500-1630000 GCF_021018805.1 Prinia subflava | reverse complement strand
CCAGGGGAGGGAATGACCTTCATCCCACCAGCAGCATCCTCCCAGCCGCTCCTCTCCGGAGGGGCAGCACCAGAGGATGCTGCCAGGCAGGAGTGAGGTGTGTGAGCAGAGCCGGGCACGGCGTGGCTGCCTGGAGAGCCCAACCCTGGGAAAGAAAGGAAAAGCAAAAAGCTCTCCAAAACAGCCCCTCAAACCCCGTGTTTTTTGAATTAAGCGAGGTGGCTGCGTTTTGGAACAATTCCTTTTGTGTGTGTGTAAAGGGTGAGTGAAATGCGAACACAGGTTGGGCTGGTTTGCAAAACCTCCTGAAAAAAAATTCTGCAGGCTCCAAGAAAACATCTTTAGGTTGGGAATGAACCTTGTCATCTGTGAAGCAACACAATAAAACCCTGCAAGGCTTTCGCAGAGTCAGGAAAGTTCAGGCATGCACCAAGTTAACATAAAAATTGCTAGAAAACACAGGAATAGTAATTTGGGGATAAGAAAGGAGGGAGAATTCATGTTGTAAGTGCAAGTGATCTGGAAATAGCTGTTTGTCTTGGACATTTGCAGGGAAGTGACATCATGCCGAGTGTCCGTGGGGATATTAATTCTGCATTTTTCAGGCCAGATTCTGGCACTAAAGTTGGCAAAATTGGACCATTTTGTGGAAGGGATCTCCGAGCCGCCCACCTCCACCACACATTACAGCACACCTATGACATGACCCAAGAACAATGGGTGAAAAATGGGCTATAAAAACATGAATGGCCTGCTTCATATAAAGCAGATTTTATAGTGCAGGTGTGCCTTCATTTATCGATACTGTAAAGCAGTGAGATCATACTGGCAGTAAAACACAACATTTGTAAAACAACAACTGAGAAAAAAAAAAGGGGGGGGGGAAATTCTATTAATTACAAATGTAATGGCACAGATAAAATCTCAACGGGGTGTTTTAGAAATATATTCGATATTTTGTCATCAGATGCTTTACATCAGCTCGCACAGAATTCAGCCAGCTCTGAGAAGGAGATCTGGAAAAGGGGAAAAAAAACTTAATTGAACTGTAAAACTATATCCCACATTTAGGAAAAACCAGGCATGTTAAAATATCTATTTAATAAGTGCCGTTTAAGTTGTTAAAGCTGGTGGAGAGGTGTTGTTTCTTTTTTTCCCTTCACCCATTAGGATATGAATGGGAAAAATTATGAATAGGAAATCCTGCTGGAGTTTTTATTGCCTATTTCCTTTCGGGAAGATGGCATTGTTCCTCTTTTAAAAAAGGGAAGGGGCGTAAAATAAGCGCAGGCATATGACAGACATCCTTCAAAGGCGGGCTGGCAGAAGTGTTGTTCTGTATTTTTGTTCCTCACAAGGCAAAGCCTGTTCTATTTTTAAGCAGGGCTGTGCTGCTGTGGACATTTCCCTTCCCTCGAAAGGGGTTTTGGCATAATGTTGTTTTGATTAAGGCAGATTTCTGTTCTATTCTATTTAGTTTCTTTTTTTTTAATCACAATGCAGGAGCAAAGGATTTTATATATTTTTTTAAAATTCTTGTTATTGTTGAATTTTTCCTTTTTCTTTTTTTTCCCTGCAACCACTCCAGGCCAGAGATTAAAATTTTTCTTCCCACATCAGCAGGTCCAAAAATCCTCACCTGTGCAGGAGGGTTTTGCCAAACCCACCTGTCGAGACCCAATTTCAGCAGGTTTTAGGATCTTCCCTGCCTTGCTTATTTTTTGGGGATATTGTAAAAAAAATACCTTTAAAGTGACAAATTTCCTGGGCAAAGCCATCACCCTCCAACCTTTGATTGATTTAATCCCCCTGAGCTGGGCAAGGGGAGGCTCTGAGGGTCTCTGTCCCTCAGAGGTGACCCCAAACACATCTGGGGGGTTTTGCTGAGGTGCCCAAAATGTGGGGGCCCCCCCTTGGGAACGCCCTGTGGGCTCCTGCCTGACCCTGTCCCCTCGTTTGGGGACTGTCCTCACCCTGTGCCTTCCCCTCCCTTCCTGCCTCCCCCTCCCCACTGCCACAATCCCAGCTTGTGCCATCATGTTCAGCACAGATGTTTCAGCAGCTGTACATGGTGAGCAGCTTTGAAAAGAGGTTTTTTTCCTAAGATATTTTTTCCTAGGAGTTTTTCCCCTAATATTTCTTTTCTCTAAGACTTTTTTCTTTTTTTTTTTTAAGTATTTTATTTCTGATATTATTTTTTCTTTTCTGACACATCCTCATGGCCTGAAAACAATTGTCAACCACTGCCATGGGACATGGGACCACAGGGACCTCCATCGTGGATACAGCTTCCTGCACTCCTCACCTTCCCCTAAATTCACTGATTTTCCTATTTTTTTTTTTTAATTTTATTTTCCCATGCTGATTGCTGGGTTTGGTGGGTTCCTCGCCCAGTGGTGGGGCCAAGGAGTTATTTTTATATCTTGGCACTCCCAGTAAAGCCCTGGTGATGGCCCAGAGTGTTGTCATGGTGTGTGACACACGTGGGACAGCCTCGGGC